>NC_081198.1:19238687-19523687 GCF_902713425.1 Acipenser ruthenus | reverse complement strand
TGCATCACAAGGACGACTGACTGAATCAGACAATTGTGCAGGAGATGTGTGTGACTCAACTGGAAACATTTAAAATATGCGCCAGTTATCGGAGACAGATTCTGAGTGTACCATCAAAAGCACATAGGTAACCGGTCAGTGATTATTTGATTTCCCCATGCAAAAGAGATTGCTGCATCGGGCACCGAAATTAGAGCGGCCAGGAGCCATATAATAAATCAATCAATCAATCAAATTTATTTTGTATAGCGCCTTTCATGCCAAGGCTTCCCAAAGCACTTCACATGACAAATAAACATACTATACAATAATATAATATACAATAAAATATCAAAAAACATCCAAAAACAAATGGGGGAAAAAATAAATAAATAAAATAAATAAATATTAACAAAATTCTAAAATAGGCCATCCCAATCTACAAAAAGGCCTCTGCATAAAGATGTGTTTTAAGCCTGGATCTAAATGTATTTATTGAGTCAGCGTTACGGATTTCAATTGGAAGATTGTACAAGCATTTTCATAACACATCGGTAACGATATCCTCCTCGACAGCCGATCTGATTGAGATCAGTCGATTGAATGGGACGTTATCAAGCAAAAACCATCCCATAGGAATGGGCCAGTAGGTACCTACTAGCCTACTAACCCCTAAATCTACCCCCTACCCCTAAACCTAATGTCTACCACTAACCTAATCTCTACCCCCAAAACCTAATCTCAACCCCTAAACCTAAGTGTAAGGTAATTTGTACTATTATTTCAACACCACTTTTTTTAGCGCCCTCTAGCAGCTACTACATCCGACGTCCATTAATTTAAAGCGCTTTATCCGTACCTACTCTACCTGTTGGGAGGCTAGTAGGTACCTACTGGACCATTCCTATGGGATGATTTTTGCCTGATAACGTCCCATTCAATCGACTGATCTCAATCAGAGCGGGTGCTCGACTACATCAGTGCCAGTCCATCGTTAATTAAAACTTGAAAAATAGCCTGTTGTTACACTATTGATATTTTTGGCTGACTATTAGTTATAACTACATTCTTTCTTTCTTTCCTTCTTTCTTTCCTTCTTTCTTTCTTTCTTTCTTTCTTTCTTTCTTTCTTTCTTTCTTTCTTTCTTTCTTTCTTTCTTTCATTACTCCTACCATACCGAAAATAAGCAGACGGGTTAACTGCATGCCTGCCCGCGCTGTGACACTAACAGATTGCTCCATAATGCTTGTGGAGGGGTCAGACGGGCAGGCAGGCAACGCATTCTGAGACTACTTAAACATTTTGGGCCCTGTTACTGGAGCAAGTGCAAAGACATAACAGTGAGGGTCACAGTAATTTCACAGTAATTTCACAAACATTTCAATAAATAGGAAACATTGAAGTTATATGCATAGGTTTATGATATTACGGTATTATACAGCTACTAAATAACAACAGAAATGCAATAAAAGATGCAATAAAATCATTTATGTTTTTGGTAATTTTAACAAACTCCTCAATTTTGATTTAATCTAATAAATCTATGAGGCTATATTCACATAGATTTAAATCACTGGCTAGGTACAGCCTTAGGTACAGTTTCATGAGTAACAATGTTTTATTCAGTGAAAGGCTCTTCTTTAGCTGAGTTTGGGTGTAGGAATGTTGCCCAGCTGTGACAGTTTCCTCTCTTCTCATCCCCAGAGATCCCTCAGTGTGCTGGCTGTAACCAACACATCCTGGACAAGTTCATCCTGAAGGTGCTGGACCGCCACTGGCATGGCAAGTGCTTGAAGTGCGCTGACTGCCAAGTACTGCTGGCAGACAAGTGTTTCTCGAGGGCGGGGAATGTCTACTGCAAAGAGGATTTCTTTAAGTGAGTGCGGCCTTTCTTTCTCTTTAACAGCGCTAGGGAGCAGAGTGGTGGAAGTTTTACAAATAGACGACCTGTGATGGGCTGACATTGTAGCTGTCTTTGTGCTATTTACATTCTTTATTGAAGCAGGTAGAACTGAGAACAGCTTCTAAACAACAGTGGTGACCTGGGGAGGGGAGAAATGTTTTTTGATATTTATCCAGGAGGCCATTGAGCTTATCCAAGAGCTTCTTTGAGTTGTAGTGGATCTTTGTTTAAGTCCACAGAGCAGAGAGGACCATGGTCACCAACACCACACACTGTAGCACCTGATTTTACATGGAGGTTCCCCTACAAGTACTGACCAGGCCCTCACTCGCTTAGCTTCAGATCTAACTAGAGTAGGCTTTCGCGTGGGGTGGCTGCACGCCATGGTTCCTTAGTACCTTAGTACTCCTTAGGGCTCCTCAGTACAGGATCACTGCATTGCCACTGAAGCACACTCGGAAACGTTCCTGCTACACGGGTATTAGAGTCCCTACACTGTGAGAGTTACCAGAGCACTAACTAGGGCATTGCACTCCAAGCTCTTACTTACGTTATCAGTGGACCTCCTTTAATTCAGGATATGCAGATACTTCCAGCACAGTCATACATGGTGCTAAAGCAAGCAAAGAACCAGAAGGTGTGGGCGATCATCATAAGATGTAAAGCCTTGGTGAGCACTTCTTTAACTGGGGGAAGTGATATTATTGCGAGTGCTCATTTGAGATAAGTCTTGGTTAGCAATCCTTTACTGAGTCTTCTTTAAAACACAGACATTTAAATAATCCAATGACTAGTGAAATGACTGTTGTCTGTAGCCCTAATTGAATTGCAAACCAGTGTTGGGGTTTTATATACCTGCTGGGCTGATTGGAACTTTCATCTGGATGAACAGAGAAAACAGCAATACAAACAAAAGTAGGCTGTACTAGAGGTCAAGGGAATGGTAGCCAAAGCTTAAAATACCTCCCCCCCTTTAAATGTGATTAAATTATATTTGTGCTTGTTTTTTAATTTAATTTGGAAAATGTAACCGCTACATCCTTGCACCTCTCACTCCCTGTGTTGTAGATCACATGGTAAAAGGACTGAAAGCACAGGAAGTGACTTGCTACGAGGAAGCAACAGCAACTGTTAATATGTTGCATTGTATAGGATGTATCAGCATAGGATGCAAAAGATTTACAACCAAAGAGGATGCAGTGCTAATGTTGCTTGTGCTTACAAGATCGGAGACAATGGATTTTGAAACCTTGGTTAGCACTCCTTTAAAGGGGGTCAGTGATAATGTTGCTAGTGCTAGTGCAATGCATTTTGAAACCTTGGTTAGCAATTCATTTACACATTTTTAAGTAGTTTTAAAACTCTTAGCAGCAAATGTAAACTGGAAAGGGAACTTTGCTCTCCCTCCAGCATCGAGCAAAGGGGGACTCTAATACCTGGGGGACAAGAACCCAAGATGGAGGCGAGGGCTGCTGGCTTTAGTGTTGCCCGTGAAGAAGTGGGGGGGACCCAAGAGAGAGACTTTTCAAAGTTATATACAAGGTAAACTCCAGCGACTATGGTACTAAAGGGAAGGACAACTAGCTGATGGGTTAACAGCTCCTTTTATACCATCCTGACCATAGCGTGTTGGGGGCACCCCCTATTGGATTGCACTTCTCCCCATGCTGTTTATCGCATACTGCAAGCTGTACATTCATGTGATCAATACATTCACTGGAGTGCCATGCCCAAACTGCCTAGTTGAACCACTTGCTTACTTAAATGTATTGGTATCCCTGGGTAGATAGTATTCAAATACTATTCATGCACAGTTTAATGAGCAAGTGCATTGGTAACCAAACATTGTTTTTCTAAGATTAACCAAATTCACTTCTCCATTTACAAGCAGAATGAAAAGGTGGAATATCTGTTCTTCATGGTCTCTGCAATGCCATTGTATATCCCCTGTACTATTCTATGGGATTTGCCATGGTTCTGTGTATTTCTGAGTTCTGCTGCTCCAATATTGAGCTCTTCACATGTTTCTCCAAATCTGCCTTCACCTATTTTTTTGTTGCTTTGAGTAGAATCATAAGTGCTGGGACTGAACAGCCTTCTACTCCAATCATGTGACTATGCAACCTTTCAACTCTGCCAGCCCCACCTACTTTTTGTCTATATAAATGGGCTGACAGAGTTGAACGATCATACTATCACATGACTGGAGCAGGATGAGGAAGGCTGTTCAATCCCAGCACTGAGGATTCTTTGCTCAAAGCAGCTCAAAACTAGATGAAGGCAGATTTAGAGAGTGTGAAGAACTGAGATCCCAGAACCACTCATAATGTTTGCTAACACCATAGAATAGAAACAGATATATATATATATATATATATATATATATATATATATATATATATATATATATATATATATATATATATATATAAAAACTGAATGAATATGACTTTTAAAGCATGTTACTCTTGTGAGATGTCTTGCTTATTGAAATCTTGATCTTGATTATTGATTCAGGATAATAGTGTATATATATATATATATATATATATATATATATATAATTTATCCAATTAATTCCACCCTTCAAAGAAGTTATTCCATTAATTTCACTTTAATTGCATTTCCCAGACAGCCACCCCTCCAATTCCCACTTGCTCAGTGCTGGCGGTGAGGGCAGACCTGGTGAAAGCTGGTTGACATTTTCCTAGGATTTAACCTTCTTACTGACCCAAATCCAGGAAAGATTACATTTTAAACCCAAATTGGACTAAATAAAAATCTAAATCTTTAATCACCTTTCCAGTTTAATGCACATCTGTTCCGTTCGCACACAGCCCAGCATTCTGGTGCCCTTTTAGCTCAGAGTGTTCAGGAGGTTTTCTGACCTGAGCATATGTTTGTAACATTGCTTGGGAGCTGCATTTACTTGTTTCACTTATATTTCAAGGTCTCCCCTGCCACCTTAACACCACAATAGCACGCTGTTTATTTTAGCTTTGCATAGAATTCACTGTTAGTCTTGGCTTGTTTTGTGGGGGGGACGGGGGGGTGGTGGGGGGGACTAGTTTCTGTGTTATAATCTAGATTTCAGACAAGAAATCAGTCGCTTCTGGAAAGTTTTTCATCACTTTTGTCTGCGATGTCTACTCATTTTCAGAAACAGAGCTATCAAATCCTGATTGCTTACAAATAAGAATGCAACACATTCTATTGGAATTGAGACTGGAAATTAGTTTGTTAAATGTATATTTCATTTTATCAATGTTGTCCAAAGCATTCTGATGAGAGAACTCAATCTCCATTGCTAACCCAGCTGAGTAGAACTTGAACATCACTAGATTACAGTTACCCAACAAGATCCAAATGGGACCCCATGGGAACATAAATACAGCCCACCCTTATTTGCTTGTCTGCTTCAACCTTTGTGGAGGTCTCCCCTCATTGGTACATTGAGAGACATAATAAAAATGAATAGGGCTAACAGTGCAGAGGAATTCAAACTGCATTGCAACGCAGACAAATGCACCACAGCTTCAGAGCCAATGTCATTTGTATTGATTTGAAATTGCAGTTACAAGGTTCGGAGCTATACTGCATTTAAACTATAGGCTATTACATGTTTGTCCCGATTTCAATGCTCCTTCATTGCAATTAAAGTGCACTTGTTCTCCTAAATGTTCTGTCTTGAATATTCCATCTTTCATTCTTACTAAGAAATGTCCACATTTATCCACTGCTAGCATAGGCACATAATCAAGGCACTTTGTGTCATTTTTTGGTTTAGCATAGCAACTCTCTTATTGTTTTGCTGTTGATTTTAAAGGAGTGCTGACCAAGGCTTTAAAATCCATGTCAATATTTCTCAATATGCACTTCCAAAATATATCAATCAATCAATCAATCAATCAATCTTTATTTTACATAGTGCCTTTCATAGTGGACCACCATCACAAAGCGCTTTACAAGATGCAGTAACAACAAGAAAATCCATAATACTTTAATACAGAGAAATGCATAATACATGATATACAGTTAAAAAAACAACAACAATACATAATACATTAAATACAATGGAAAGTGCATAATACATGATAGTAGCATAATACATTAAATAGTAGCAGCAACAGCAGCTAATAGCAGATATCAGGCTTAAAGAGCATGGAAAGCAAGAGAGAACAGGTGGGTCTTGAGAGTTGATTTAAAGCGAGCGACGGTGGGAGCATCACACGCCAAAGCTGGGAGAGATTTCCAAAGAGTCGGAGCCATGAAGCTAAACGAGCGTTCTCCAAGTGTGGTGCACTTTTGCTTGGGGATAACAAGCAGGTCAGAGTCTGAGGACCTCAGCTTGCGGGCAGAGACATAGCGGGTCAGCAGGTTGAGGAGGTACTCGGGACCTGTGTGATGAAGGGCATTGTAGGTGAGCAGGAGAGTTTTGAAAATAATCCTGAACTTTACAGGTAGCCAGTGCAGCAAGGCAAGACAGGGGGTGATGTGATCATGTTTTTTACATCTGGTAAGGATCCTGGCAGTGACATTCTGAACTAGTTGCAGTCAGTTTATGGTGTGTGCAGGGAGACCACCATATAGAGAGTTACAGTAGCTGAGTCGCGAGGAGACAAATGCATGACAAAGTATCTCCACATCCGGGAGGGAAAGGTAGGGTCGGACTTTGGAGATGTTTCGAAGATGGTAGAATGAAGATTTGACCAAGGAGGAGATGTGGGCATCAAAGGAGAGGTTGCTGTCAAGAAGTACACCAAGGCTTCGTACTGTGGGGGAAGGCAGCAGCAGACAGTTTCCGAGGTTCAGGGCAGCTATATTTAGATTCTTAAGTTGAGTTTTAGATCCTACTAGAAGGAGTTCAGATTTGCTAGTGTTCAGCTGAACCAGGCCTCGATGTCTTGAATGCAAACCGAGAGCCGGACCATGGCAGAGGGGCTTCCAGGGTCGAGTTTTAAGTAGAGCTGGGTGTCGTCAGCATAGGAGGGAAACATGAGGCTGTGTTGGCGGATGAGGTGACCCAAAGGAAGCATGCAGATATTGAAGAGAAGGGGCCTAAGAACAGATCCTTGGGGGACACCACAAGTGACTGGGTTTGCAACACCACTGCGTCCAGCACAGAAAACAGACTGCATGCGTCCGAATAGGTAAGAGGACATTCAGGAGAGACAGGTTCCAGAGATCCCAGCATACTTCTGAAGGCAGTCAAGAAGAATGCCATAATCTATGGTGTCAAAAGCGGCTGTTAGGTCAAGGAGGACAAGCACAGATGGAGCACCAGCATCAGCATTGAGCAGGAGATCATTCACAATCCGGAGCAAAGCAGTTTCAGTACTGTGATGCGGCTGAAAACCAGACTGTAGAGATTCAAGCAGATTGTTATCCATAAGGTGTTTCATAAGATGACTGGCTACAGCCCTTTCAAGAGTTTTTGAGAGAAAAGGGAGATTGGAGATGGGACAGAAATGAGATAAGTCAGCCGGGTCAAGGGAGGGTTTTTTGAGTAACGGCGTAACTCGGGCAAGCTTAAGGGCAGCAGGAACCGAGCCAGAGTCCAGGGACAGGTTGAGAGTGTGCATAATGGAAGGAGCAAGATCAGAAGCACAGAGACGGACAAGGTTAGTCGGCCAGGGTTCCAGGGGGCACGTGGCAGTAGTTGATTTTGACAGTAAGCCGGAGACATCAGCAATGGAGCGATGAGAGAAGGAGGAGAGGGCGGAAGGGGCAACTGAGTAGTATAAACAAAAACCTAAAGATCAACACAAGAAAGAGTGTGGCCTGTGATAATGCTGCTAGTGCTGATAAGAAGTAAAGCAATGAGCTCTGTGTAGTTCTAGATCATACAATACAGTGTCACTAAAAATAATCCACACAGTTAACACCAAGTTTCAATGACTATAGTTCCATACGTTACAATGATAATGTAATAAATCCAAATGGTTAATTTCTGATATCAAGATGTGTACTGTTGATAGCAGCACTGGTATATACAGTTTTTGATATCAGTGATTATAATGCTCTTATTAAAACAAATGAAATGCTTGATCCATTTTAAAAATGACTTGCCAGGCAGGCTGTCTTGGACAGCTTTTGACAAGACACTCTTTGAGTACGTGGCCACCTAAAGTTTTTCTTTTCATTCGATTCAATTTCTTCAGCATTAAAGAACAAATTAGCTTTGACTTTTATCCAAAACAGGATCAGCCTGCTTTTACTAAATCACGTTTGGTGCTTTAATGTCAGAAGCTTCAGTGAGACTAAAAGGGGAGTGAGTCAGAGAGCGGAAGCTAACTTTATTAGGTGGCCCCTGGGACAGGATTTATTTTATTTTTGTATACATTCAAAAAGCAACAGAAAGCAAGCCCGATCTCAGGGAGGGGAAAGCAGCTGCTTGTGAACAATATACAGTATCTAGAGATTGTACTTAATGCAATCTACCAAGATTCACTTGAACAATGGAGTTTGTATTTGGATTTTCACAAAGCAAATGTACAATAGAAACATAACACGTGCCTACTAAATAGCTTGGTATATTTAAAATATTTTAATAAGTGAGCCATCCCACAAGTGCAGTGGTACCCCAGCTGCTACCCATTATAAAGGCAGAATGAACATGCATTGCCCATTTAAACCCCCCTGCCCCCCCCCCCCCCCCCCCCCCGTTTCACGTAATATTTAGCTTGTACTAAATCACTGGGACATGGCCCCACTTTAGAAACTTGAACGTGATCACAAATTAATACATGGTTAGAATGAA
This sequence comes from Acipenser ruthenus, assembly GCF_902713425.1. NCBI lineage: Eukaryota > Metazoa > Chordata > Actinopteri > Acipenseriformes > Acipenseridae > Acipenser > Acipenser ruthenus. The sequence continues at coordinate 19,515,045 of NC_081198.1, read as the reverse complement.
AGGGGTCTAGGTTTTCTAAATGTTTTTTTAAATAACATATCTGAAACTGCAGGTGAACAGTTGAGAGGAGCTAGCTGCCGCATGTGGTGTTATGGCAGGTAACAGGAATTCCAATGAAAGAAAGTGACTTGTCACATAATACACTATTCATGGGTCTTTCAATACAAACGAAAATATTTGTACTCAAAACCTACTAATTGGTTTTGTCAGTTTCAAGTCTTCCCAATTACATTAGAGTCAAAGGAGCTTTTACTTTCCATAAAAACTTATCAGTTTTCATAGCACCGGAGAAGATGAGAAAGGTCCATATATTTTTTCACTAATATTGTTGAGGGTTTAAGAATATCTATGTTGATTTAATTTGTTTTCCCGCTATAATATCAATCTTGAACAGATGGAGTTCCTATTTCTGTAGCAGAAGCAACATTCATTGTCAGACTGTGCCCATGGCAGCAGCACACTGTGATGGCTCTGTTTGTGTTCCAGGCGCTTTGGGACGAAGTGTGCCTCGTGCCAGCAGGGGATCCCCCCCACACAGGTGGTGCGGAAAGCCCAAGACTTTGTTTACCACCTGCACTGCTTCGCCTGCGTCATGTGCAACCGCCAGCTGGCCACGGGAGATGAATTCTACCTCATGGAGGACGGGAGGCTGGTGTGTAAAGAAGACTACGAGACGGCCAAGCAGAATGGTGAGAGATGGAGCAGAGCACCTGGACAGGTTTCTCACTGTGTGTGTGTGTATAGAGCAGAGCACCTGGACAGGTTTCTCACTGTGTGTCTTTGAGAGATGGAGCAGAGCACCTGGACAGGTTTCTTACTGTGTGTGTGAGAGAGATGGAGCAGAGCACCTGGACAGGTTTCTCACTGTGTGTGTGTGAGAGATGGAGCAGAGCACCTGGACAGGTTTCTCACTGTGTGTGTGTGAGAGATGGAGCAGAGCACCTGGACAGGTTTCTCACTGTGTGTGTGTGAGAGATGGAGCAGAGCACCTGGACAGGTTTCTCACTGTGTGTGTGTTGTGTGTAATAGAAAGTCCTGTCCATCTGCTCTGCTGGATGCAGCTTGTCTGTTCTGGCACAGCAGTCAGACAGACAGACAAACAGACAGACAGACAGACAGACAGGCAGACAGACAGACAGACAGACAGATCGACACACAGACAGACAGACAGACAGACAGACAGACAGGCAGACAGACAGAACGACAGATAGACAGACAGACAGACAGACAGACAGACAGACAGACAGGCAGACAGACAGACAGACAGACAGATCGACACACAGACAGACAGACAGACAGACAGACAGACAGAACGACAGATAGACAGACAGACAGACAGACAGACAGACACACACACAGTCAGGCAGACAGACAGACAGGCAGACAGTCAGGCAGACAGACAGACAGACACACAGACAGACACACAGACACACAGTCAGGCAGACAGACAGACAGGCAGGCAGCACATCTGGAGATCTGTTATTCAATCCCCACTCACTACTTGTGTTAAGGACACTGACGTACATTCCCAGCAGTTCCTTACAGATGCATCTTCCGTTTCAGAAACTACAGGACACTTGGCATCACAATGAGGGCTCTGGTATTAATTCCTATTCATCCCTACTGTGGATGTGCTGGTTCGTCTTGTACACAGATGCAGGTCTCAAATAAAAACACCTACAGTCTAATGGATAGTACAGTAATATTTTGTTTTGCAGCAAGAGAAACAGTGATAATTATATTCCTCTTATAATAGAGCAAATCAGTTGGCTGCTGCCATCTCCTGCTGCTTAAAAATGGTAAAAATGCAGCTTTATTCTATTGAAATCTGGTAAAATATTTTACAACCTCATAGGTACTTCATAGGGCTGCCATTGGTAGAATGGGACCAACTATGCCCTTCTCCAATGATCTTGTATGGCAACACTGACAGTGGCATAAATCGTTGAAAAACAAAACAAAACTAGAACCCTCACAAATCAGAGTTGAATCCTATTAAATCCTATTTTTGAGAGGAGAAAAAGTGCTAGTTTTATTTTTTTTTTATTCTGTAATATTGCTGTGAAGTTTTCCTAATTACACTCTGCAGTAGCCGTCTTGCATTGTCAGTGTTAAAAATGCTTGACCTCTTTATTACAGGAAAAAATCACAATAAAACAATATATCTCAGCGGTCTTGAATGTTTTGGTAATTAAGTGTAAAGTTGAAGTGACCTCTTATGGATTGCACACTAAAAGCCCTGACTCCTCATCAATTTAAATTTCTCCTCAGTCCTGATGGATCATGCTAAGTGATGTAATGCATATTTATACTGGGGTCTCAATAATTCCCGACTCCCTACATCCCCTCAGGGGAGAGATTTATAACCACTGGGAGATATTGCACTATGATTAATGTCATACTCATTTTTTATACAATCCTATTCTCTGATCTGGGATCCCAGTGTTTGGGAAACTTCTCTTCATCCTGTTGGGAGGACTGTATGTACCAGTCATGAGAGGTCCAGACATAATAGAGTCATGAAAATAAGGGCTCCCTCTTTCTACTCACATGGGATCTTGTTTTAATCTTGTGTAGCAAATCGAGCTAGACAGAAGGCGGCTTAGAATACACCTAGTCTGAGAATGCTTTTTTAGAAGTATGCTTCAGAAGATATTGATGACTATAAAGTATAACCCTTATAAATGTATCAAACGCAGTTTAGAAATCCCTTTCAAGACAATTTAATTTGTTAGATATTTGTTGGAAAAGTTTTGAAAAGTTACTGTTGTTGATATCTTAAATCTATATTTTATCATTGCAATGGAGAGCTTTCTCTAACAATATTGGATGTTATGTGGATGCAAAATGCTTAAACAACGATTTATTCAGAACAATGAGGCGATGCCAAGCAGGAGAGGTAGAGCTCTGTGGCCCTGGATCTGTGAAAAGATTTGCTGCAAAGCCTTGCATCACATTCCTCCAAAGGTGATTGTAAAGCCTTTTTGAAGTCAGTGTCATGACGAGTGTTTCTATTGCAGATGATTCTGAGGCAGGAGCCAAGAGGCCGCGGACGACGATCACCGCCAAGCAGCTGGAGACGTTAAAGAGCGCGTACAAGAACTCCCCAAAGCCTGCGCGCCACGTCCGGGAGCAGCTGTCCTCCGAGACAGGCCTGGACATGAGGGTGGTGCAGGTGAGCAGCCTCCTCTCCTCACACAGGCACTGCAGGCTGCTGCAACACAACATGAGAAGCAAACAGCTTCACAGTGCCAAAGAGCTTTTGCTTAGTGGTGCTAGTTTGGTTGTACCTTGCCAGAAAAAGAGATTCTTTGACGATTGCCTCTTAGTTTCTTCCACTGCGTCTGTTTCCTTTTTCTTGTTATTTAAAGCTGGTCAGCACAAACTCTCACTTACAAGATCTTCCTTCAGGTTTTTTATTTCAAAGCCTGGTAATTATGTTGTGTAAATCTCTGTAATAACATTTTGTGTACATTTGCACTTTAATAATTGAGCAAAACATAACAATGTATACAGAATTGAAGATTTATACTTTAAAATACACTTACAAAGATTTGAAAATATAACCGTTGCAGTGTACTCTCATAGAGGAGACATCATGAAAGGAGAACAGATCATCAATAACAGTGGCAACTGGATGAAGGAGTCTCTTTACTGCTTGTCTTTGTCTCCTCCCCTCCCCCCCACGCTCCAGCACAGCCTCCCCTCCCCCCCACGCTCCAGCACAGCCTCCCCTCTTCACCTCTTTCTCCCTCGCTACCTTCCTCTCCCTCTCTTTCCATTCCAGAAGGTAATGCCCTGGTGTTTTGGGTTTGAATTGGTGCACTTCACTGTCTGATCTCCCTCTCCAGGTTTGGTTCCAGAACCGGCGAGCGAAGGAGAAGCGCTTGAAGAAGGACGCGGGCCGACATCGCTGGGGGCAGTTCTACAAGAACGTGAAGCGCAGCCGTGGAGCCAACAAGCACGAGAAGGAGAGCTCGGCTGAGGACGGGGGGCTCAGTGACAGCGAGCTCAGCTTCAGAGGTGGTCAAAGAACCGAGCAGACCAGCCATTCATCACAGCATGGCTACTTCAATTCGTTTTGTGTAGGGTTAACAGCTAGTTTCATAGACCTTGATTAGCGCTTACCTAAACTTTAGGTAATCCAAGATTAGTGCCAATCAGGGTCTGTGAAAGGTTTAAGGTTGTGGATGAACTTCTTAAAGCATCACAATATCCCCTCTTACAATATCACTCACGAATGACTCTGATGAAAGAACTAGCCCACATGTTAGTTATGCTGAGTAAGATTCTTCTAGCTTTAACTGAGTGTATGATACTTTTGAAGTTGTGGATGAATGGCCCACAGTATTTCAGTGATACAGCACCTTTCATAGTGATTTAAGGCAAAACGTTTGTCTCGTTGACATAGCTTCATAAATGTTCGTCTGAAGTTATGAATACAATTATAATAAAAGCTAATTAGAAAAAATCTTCATACAGCACATGAGAAAATTAGCTAAAAGTTTGTATATATGCCTACAGCATTTGTGATTCAGTATAATCATTTTCCTCTAAATCTCCCTTGATTTGGAGCTTGCTTTGTGCTGGAGAATCCTAAGTGAACAGTCTTCCTCAATCCATTCAAATAATTTGAAAATATGATTTTTCAACTGAGCCAGCTCTGCCTTTTCTCTTTCTCTCTCTCTCTCTCTCTCTCTCACTATATATATATATATATATATATATATATATATATATATATATATATATATATGGCAGGGGGCTCACACAGTTGAAAGATCTTATTGTCGTGTGATTTGAATGGAATGAGGAAGGCTGTTCAGTGCCTGACACTTAGGATTCTGCAGACAATCTCAAAGACACTCAAAACCAGGTGAAGGGAAATATACAGAAAACTCCATATTTGAGCAACAGAACCTCTTGGAATGACTGCAAACAACACAAAATAGTAAAGGGAATGTAAAGGACTGTTAAAGAGATTTGAAGAGACTTGTTCTGTAGTGTGTGAAGTAACTGTGTTGTTTGCGCTTTCTCAACAGAAGAGCAGATTCTCTCGGACCTCGGGCACTCGAACGGTGTGTTCGGTGGGGTGGGGGAGGTGGGCAGTGGGACTCTGTTGAATGGCAGCTTCCCGGTAGATGGCACAGGACCCCCCTACCACGACCTGCGGGCTGGCAGCCCCTACGGCATCCCCCAGTCTCCCTCCTCCATCGCTCACACCCCCCTGCTCAACAGCCTGGGCTTCTCCATGGACAGTCTCCTCGCCCAGGGGGGGCAGGGGGTGAGCCAGGCGCTGAGGGCCATGGCAGGGGGTCCCACCTCCGACCTGTCCACAGGCAGCAGCACGGGTTACCCAGACTTTCCAACCAGCCCGGCCTCCTGGCTCGATGAGATGGACCACTCGCAGTTCTAGAGGCTCCCTCCCGCTCCCTCCTCCCCCCTCCCTCCTCCATCCACGCTAAACACAAAGACTTTTTCTGAGAAGGTAAAGAGTTCCTGTCAATGTTTTTCAATGGCGATTCAGAGGCGGAAGTGCAGCACTTTTAAGAAACCTCAGATTTCACTTGTTATTGTTTTGAACCATGTTAAAGGCTTTCAAATTCATGTGGTTTTTATTTTGCAACATTATCACTACTGCCCCTCTCACCTCTTTTCTTAAAAGATATTTTCACTTTGTACGCTGTTGTACACCGTGTACGCTGAAGATAGCTACTTTTACCAAATATAAGACTTTAGATTAAAGGAGTTGCTTCTTCCTGGTCCAAATCACTTCCTGTGGTCTGACCTTATAGCACAGGAAGGAGTTCGGTAACATCGAGCAGTGACTTCATCTTTCTTTAAAAATCCTAAACAGACAAACAGTGGAAGGAGGGGCCATGTTGTACTGAATGACATTCATAGTGTACTAGACCAGGGTGATTTGCACTTGGGAATATGTGAGCCCTGTTCAAGTATTTGATATACAAAAAGATGTATAGTGCATAAACATGTATAATGTGTCCTAACAAACACATACCACCAGGCTGCCACACTGGATCAAAAATAAAAGTTAAGATCCCCCTACGAATTCCCCACAAGTGAGTGTTACACCTTCCAATTCTCAATCCCACACATAGACACTGCGAATTCCCCAGCAGCACGCCTAAGAAGAGCCAGTTATCAGGACACTCAGCAGAACAAGACCAGAAAGATCAGCAACAAGCAGCAAGCCAGTGTCCAGGAGAGCTGTCTACCACACAGTCTGTGTCAGTCATCATGAGTCATGTACTAGCTGTCAATGCCCCTCAGGAGCTATTTGTTGTATTGACTTGATTTTTACTTCCAATCCAATAGACCACGGTTTTACTATAATTGCTTCAAATGGTCTAAATGGATATTCTTGACTTTTAGTGAGCGGATTAGTTTGGATATAAAGGTGTGTTGAGTCAAGATGCAACATTTTTGCACCCAGGCACACATTGTATTACCTCTTATTCGCACAACATTCTTGTATGTCCATTGCTACATTTTCCATGTACCTAGAATCGCGGTTATGTGATAAAAACTTGGTGAGGACATGCTTTGGCACAAGTTATTGAGAGTATCTGAATTTTTGGATATATGGAGAGGTCTGTCTGTCTGTCACACTTACATTTTTACATGTGGATGTAGGTCATGGGTTTGCACTCAGTACTTCTGGGGTCCTAACATTGGCTGCATTGGAAGTAAGTGTGGTGGCAGAACAGACAGAACATACAGAAGAATGCTATGCAAATGAGAAGAACATGTTTTTTTAAAGCCTTCCTTATTACACTATTGATAAATAATAGCAAATACAAACGTACGGTTTAGCTATCGTTTATCCTGTAAGTATTGTTCAAATCTCAATTGATTTAAGTGGGAATGTGTTTTCTCCGACCAGCTCCAATGTCGGTGGCGCCTCTCCTAACTGCCATCAACTCTGCTTTCTCATCTACCCTGCTTTCTCATCAACACTGCTTTCACATCAACTCTGCTTTCTCATTAACTGCAATCAACACTGCTTTCTCATCAACATTGCTTCCTCATCTACACTGCTTTCTCATCAACTGCCATCAACTCTGCTTTCTCATCAACTCTGCTTTCTCATCAACTCTGCTTTCTCATCTACTCTGCTTTCTCATCAACTCTGCTTTCTCATCTACTCTGCTTTCTCATCAACTCTGCTTCCTCATCTACACTGCTTTCTCATCAACTGCCATCAACTCTGCTTTCTCATCAACTCTGCTTTCTCATCAACTCTGCTTTCTCATCTACTCTGCTTTCTCATCAACTCTGCTTTCTCATCTACTCTGCTTTCTCATCAACTGCCATCAACACTGCTTTCTCATCAACTGCCAAGCACAGAGCCTTTACTGCAATCAGACCTTTCTACAGGAGCTGGACAAGCAAACATAAACACCTGCCATTAGGTTTCAGGGCACTATGGGCAGCGATAATGGAAGAGATTCAGTGTGGCAGTCCATGAATAACAGCCTCAGATTCTTTGTCTGGTATTGCAGGTCTGTTCTCTAGAATGGCTCATACACATAGTCATCACCTATGAGACCTGACCTACATCCGGCCTATTGTGGAGGTGAAGCTTGTATATAATAAAGGACATGTGTTCATGAATTCCATTTGCAGAATTAATTAGTCAAGGGTGTGCTACACAATGCAGCTGATTCCAGTTCTTTTTCCAACCCCAGTATGACATCATCCTCATCACGTTTCAGTTTATTTTACTCAACTGAAGACACAGTGAACTCACAGTAGACCACTCTGATCTTTTCTCATTGAAAGTCAGTCTACACAGACAGGATACATTGTGTATTTCCAGTAAAGGGATGGTTTTGTATGGGGAGTTATTGAGGATGTGAAAAAAAATCCAACAACCCCTCACTTTTAATTCCTGTTCAGGACTCTGTTATTGGTATCCACTATCTAGTGATCCTGAAATAATTACCTTGTAATCTCAACATAACAAATGATGTGGTTGTGCCCCATATAATGTGCTATGTGATCCACTGGCTAAATGGAAAGACAGGGTATTGAAAATTCAAAGTGACGAGTTACGATGAAAACCCCCTTTCATTTCAAACTTTGTTGCCTCAGAACATTGGAATCATAATTGTTGTAAATTTTGTAGTTTCAAAGGTGGAGTCTTGTATCATGAACACTATTTATTGCCATGTGTCTTTGAACAAAAATAAAGGCAGTGAGTCTGTTATTTGTATATGCCTTCTGTGCGTTGGCATGAAATGTGTACAGTGAAATCTATATTAAAAATAAAGTTGACATGTCTTTGGAAATGAGTGGCTGTTCTCTTTTGATATTTATCAGTGCATTTACCCTCTTTCTGTACAGTTTTTAATCTGAAAGAATTGAGTGCTGATGAAAGAAGAGGTACACAGGTTAGTTTTGAGCCGTGCTCTGTGCTCACACAACCTGCTACAAGAAAGCTTTACTACCAATTCTCTACACTGAGACCTGAATGAACCTGCTTGCAGAGGGAGGGGAGGGTATCACTGGAACAGCACAGTGCTTTACTGCCCATTCCCCACACTGAGACTGAATGAGACTGCCTTACACTACCCATATAACGCATGATGAAGTGAATTAAATTCTACATGAAAGATACTCAAACTGTTACATAGATAAGAACGTGAGGATTAAAACTGAAAGCTGAAGATGGCCAAAAGGTGTAGATATGTCTGCACCTTTGGTAAGATTTTACCACGTTTCTTTCTACCACTGCTGCAGGACTGGTCAAGATTGGGTATAGTTTTACAATGTGGCTTTCTACTCCTGCTATGGGCCTGGTTATTAGTTCCAGGGGATGCACCGCTTTGGTTGTCTGAAATTCTACAAATAGGTTTTCAAGACAGAATAGGCATATTAACATAGTTTCAAGCACTCCTTTGATGATTTTGTTGTTTTCCATGTGTTGGGGTTGTAATAGATTCATTGTGCTCAGCAACCACAGTCTTTACAATCTTAAAAGGAGTTGACATAGTTAACCCAAACCATTACTTTAAGCACAGTACATAAACCAGGACCAGAGGACACAGCTGGAAATCAAGTGGCGATACACTTAGGACAGAGTGGTGAAAATATAGAATAGGTTACAGTCATGTTGTTGAGGCAGAAACACATGGATCCTTTAGACCCCACTTGACAAAGTTCTGAGATCAATCAGCTACTAGGAACACACAAGCTTAGATGGGCCAAATGCCCTCCACTTGTTCAAACATTTTCTTACAGTAGGTTCTTATGTATTCCCTTCAGTCTCCTAATCATTCCATAGATTTTACAAGTCATGTACTTCCATTTGTTATATCTCAGATGTGCAGTTTTAAAATAAACACACATTAAAGAAACATGTACTTTCATTTTCAAAACACATCTAGCACTATGCTAGGTTAGACATCTGTTTGCAAGCCATTCTTTCAAGTAGTGTAGTTTTGGTCATTTTGCCTGGAGGATGAAATTGCCCCAACCCCTTCAACAGCATTTTTCCTGAAATAAACCAACCAGGTGATTCCCTTGCTGAGTGACATGCCTTCAGCCAATAAGACTGCTGAGGTGACCAATGAAGTGAAACAGTAACAGACTAACAGCAAGTAAGGTACTGTATGGAAACTGAGAATTTTCTTAACCTAATGTAGCAACAAATATCATGATTTAAAAGGAAAATGCATGTGCTTCTTTCAAAACTGCTCATCCAAGCCCTTAACTAGCATCTGAGGCTGGGTTTATGACTGGTTAATGTTCACCTTGCTGCAGGCAGAAGCTTTCAGCCTCACATACCATTTGTATTTAAAGTATCTATATGAATACCTATCTTTTGCAATGTTAGTTTGTATGAAGTATACAGTATGTGAGTGTGTAGATATGTATCTGAACACATGTCTGTATACACATGTACATTCATTCTACATTCATCTGTCTAAATCATTAAGAATGTGTGTGCGTGTATGGACAGTCATACGTATATACAAATATTATCCAACACTTTTACAGCCTGTTGTGTTACAGTATAGCAGTGCCTATAGCACTGGAGTTGTGTTACAGTATAGCAGTGTCTATAGCACTGGAGTTGTGTTACAATATAGCAGTGTCTATAGCACTGGAGTTGTGTTACAGTATAGCAGTGTCTATAGCACTGGAGTTGTGTTACAGTATAGCAGTGTCTATAGCACTGGAGTTGTGTTACAATATAGCAGTGTCTATAGCACTGGAGTTGTGTTACAGTATAGCAGTGACTATAGAAGTAGAGTTGTGTCATGCTTTAGTGTTACTGGTGAGATTAGGCTCAAGGTCAGTTATAGGCAGAACATTTTAAATGGTATTTGAAGCTATTTATTCTTTAATTTTATAATTGTTCTCAATGTAATTTACACATTCATTGTGTTGCTTTTTTTTAATTCAGGTTCAAAGTCCAACTTTGTACTATGTATACCTAGAAATGACACCCTGGTTGAATCTAATGTACAACACTAATAATTTAAGTCCAATGCAAACCAAAAATAAAAAAAACTGCTCACCCGAGACCTGCACAGCAAACAGAAGTACACATCAAGAATGACTGTGTTAGCTACAACCTTTGATGCACAAGAAATGAAGCCTATCAGATTCCAGGGCTGTGGCAGCAGGTCATACGGATCTTCAGTGCTGCTGGTGTGGATGTTATGAGCATGTTTAGGATGAGATGAGATTTGCCATCACTGAAAGCACAGGCAAACTGCAATGAATAATGGAAACATAATGAGCTTTGTGTGGCTGGGGCAGGGTATGAACTGGAGGAACTACTGTTGGAGACTAAACCTCTGATGCTGCGAGGAGAGGATTTAGCTGGAATAAAAGGAGGAAATACAGGCATTTAGAATAAAAGGGTTCTAAATGGTACAATTTAACTTGGAAATACCCAGTTAAGTGGTTCCACACATTCACAGTCTTTCTAATGTTATTTAATGGCCTGTATTGAGGGATTTGAGTCCAAGGATTAGGCGCTGCGCATTGTCTTCTCAAATATGCATCAGCTACTTTATCAATCTGTAGTTAGAGAGATTCCGATTTAAATGTAATTCACAGAGGGCTGATCACATAGGCTTTAAAAAAGAAAGCAGATGTGTGGAAGCGCATGTGTTTGCTATTTGGAGAATATCCAAATATTACCAAAGTGACAAAAAATGTAGCTTGGGCATGTGCATCGAATCTCATGCTGGCTATCTTGTGCAATGTTGCTCATTTTAATGTAATTTTTCCTACTTTGGAGCCCTGTTTTAATGCGAGCACCATCTTTAAACAACTTCATTCTTTAGTATGTTGAGATGTGGCAAGCATTAAAAGATTATATTGTTGAAAGCTTGCATTCAAATAAATTAATTGCAAAGGAAACAAGTAGGAAAAATGACCCTTAAAAAACTGAATTGCACAAGTTGGCCTACATAGGATTCGCTACATATGAAAAGTTAACTTCTGCAAATATATCCTATGGTAGTTCCATTAAAGGTGACAAAACTTTGATAAGAAATATTTCATTTTTGGTCATCACTTGTAGGCAAAATTTCCATCTTTGTAGCTGAAGTTGCCACTTGAGTGTTCCAATATTGTCACAACTCCCACTGTGACCGACCCATAGGGGGCAATATCTGTACATTCCTAATTTTGCTGCAGTTTCATTAACTAGTATCTTCTTCTGTATAAAAGGCAGCTCTCAGTGCACCAATAGGTTAGTTGTCCAGCACAGACAACATGCTGACCTTGGAACAGTGAATAAGCCTCGTACCCTTTATTATACCAACAAGAGAAATGCTGCTGCAGATTTAAGAGCTTATCAATGGGAATCAAGAATTCCACCAGGGCCTTGCAGTGAGGATGCTCCGATCAGCGGTTTATAAGCAAATGGAAGCCCCATTGAACAACATGGGGACTGAAACCTCTGAATGATGGGAAACAGCACCCCCTATGGGACACAGTGGGAGCTGTAACAAAATGGAGCACATCATGTGGCAACTGTAGCAACAAAATCACATCTCTATCTCTCTCTTTGACTCAGTTACCTTGTCCACTCTCCCAGTGCTGTTTCTGAGGTGCCAGTAATCAGTCTCCTCCTAAATCTGCTCTGAACTGATTCCAATACTCGCTACCTGATTCTGGTAACAGTTTACTTTAAGGATCTGTTCTAGGCAAGGCCTCTAGAAATATTTCATAACCTCTTCAGTGTCCAGTCTAATTTGAAGGGATGTTGGGATCACTTTATAAATCCAACACTGTGTTTTGCATGTTGACCCTGCTTTATTCTAGGTTCCCGAGTATGATTGAGGAGGATAAAAGAATGTTAGAAACAATATTATACAGTTCTAATATTAAGACTTATAATAGTAACACTTAATTCCTTGTTAATAACTGTCAAAACCTTTATTAACACATTTACAGAAGATAGCGGATCCTTGAATTAAAAATTGACCACAATTTCCAGCCCCTGTAATAAATGCTGCTCTTGCCAATAAGAAGTAAGAGCATTTATTTGAAAGCCTGGGTTTGTAGAGATCCACGAGTCCTCTTATACCCATGCACTGTACATTCGTCAATGCCAAATCTACTCCACACAAGCTCCCAGTAAACAGCTTTATTAGATGATGCATTCCCTCCATGTGAGTGGAGATATTTACAGGCAGTGTCAGTCTCTCGTCAGCCCTTGTAGGCAGCGTGCTGGCGCAGCAGGGACGAGATCTCTTTGGAGTCAGTCACTTCCTCCGGCAGACTGCCCTCCTGGTCCCTGATTGACGGGTCTGCTCCAGCTTTCAGCAGCAGCTCCACAATGTCAGAGAACTCGCAGGCAGAGGCTGACAGGAACAACAGAACAAACAGTGTTACAATAGAGAGCGAGAGAGAGCGCGTGCGCGCGCGAGAGAGAGAGAGAGCGAGCGAGAGCGAGCAAGAGTGAGAGCGTGCGAGAGAGAGAGAGAGAGCGATTGCGAGAGAGAGAGAGCGCGCAAGAGAGAGAGCGAGCGAGAGAGTGAGAGAGAGAGCTAGAAAGAGCGCAAGAGAGAGAGAGACCAGAAGTGAGGAGTAAATGAAGAGAAAGAGAAGGGAACAGTGAGAGAAAAAAAGCAGAAATATAGAGAAAAGAGCTCTAGCCTCCTCTAACACCCTCATGTTCTGCGTGAGCTTTACTGTTAGTCAGCCTGTGATTGGGAAGAACAATCCTGCTCTAAATTAGTTAATTGCCTGTCCTAGGCCTGTGTGATAATGTTAGGAATGTGAAGAAAGCTGAGGCCTGTGATTGGACAGGCAATTCTGGATTGAATCTACCTGGCCAGACCAGGTGAATAGAAGCCTTTTTCACAGTGAGTTTTGGAGGTGTTCAGGTTTGAACTTAGGAGCTAGGAAATTGCTAGGCATTCTGTTGCATGCGTAAGTCTAAGCTGGGCAACTCATTATTGTTTATTATTTTGCCTTTCTTAATCAGTGAACATTTTGTTGTCGTGTTATTCCTGCCTCTAGTCTGGACGTCCAGCTACCCTTCCACGTTGACTCATTTGGAGCTATGTTCAAAAACATTTCTCTCATGAATGAAAAAACTGTTTAAAAAAAAAAAAAAACAGTCTATTTGGAGAATTCAATACAGTTTAAAAACTGTTTAAAATGTTCTACAAGGCTGTAAGAAAAGCCAACAATAGTCTAGAACAGTTTCATTAAAATGAGTCTTTATTTAACAGTCGGTATCTGCATGTCCTAGCAGAAGGACAACTCATTCTGTTCAATTCACAGAGTGACAGAAAGAGTATCCAGGGAAGCTTGTGTGCCTGCAAGGAATGTAAGCAAACTGGTACACCAACATGGCTACTTTGACGAAACAAGACGCACAATAGGCAAAGTAAAGAGCCACGGAAATGAACGCGGGATGCTTATGAGAGAGAGATGTGCTCCTAATTCTGTTTGTAATGGCTCAGGCCCCTGCAGCAGGTGGATTTATGGTACACAGTAAACCCCTATTAATCAAGCGGCATGGTGGAGATGAATTGTGGTTGTGGGAGAATTCATGGCTTCTCTTTATTGCTGTGGTCTTCCTTGTTGGCAGCTGGAGGACACAGAGACAGCCCTCTCTGGAGAGCAGCAGGGTTGATTTCCTCAGGGAGCCACCGTGATTATTACAAACCTCCCTGGAGACAGGCACCAGAGCAGACTGACTGAGCAAATCAATCCAGCCACTGCACTGCACTGGACTGGACTGGACTGGAGACAGAAATGGGTAGATACATAATGGAGAGAGAGAATTAACATCCTGCAACTAACTAAACAGTTCCTATTGATGGATATTGCTGACAAGAACCAAAAGGAAGGGTGGTTTCCCTGATGCAGTATTGCTGGCTGTTTGAGAGAATTAAAAAGTGTGTATTTAAGCTCTCACATGCTTTCCACAACACAAGCCAGCAAGCACAAGATACAGCAGAACAGCTGAAGTCTGTAATGAGCTCTGTGTCTGATAATACCGGTGCTCAAGCAGGAATCAGAACGATCTGCAATAGCAAACAGGCTGCTTCAATGAACTGGCAGATAGACTAATAGAAGTAGTTAGAGTATATACAATGAATACATATACAGTATATGAACTACCAGGCTTATGTACACCCCCAGATTCTCACACTTATGCTGAAGACATCCATGTTTCATCCGAGTTGGACCAGTGTTTCTCTAGATCCATGTTAATATTGTACCCTGAGGCTCCCTGTGCTGCACACAGTCAGACAGGTTCACCAGACAGGACCCTGATGATCCCCCGTGCTGCACAGTCAGACAGGACCCTGATGATCCCCCGTACTGCACAGTCAGACAGGACCCTGATGATCCCCCGTACTGCACAGTCAGACAGGACCCTGATGATCCCCCGTGCTGCACAGTCAGACAGGACCCTGATGATCCCCCGTGCTGCACAGTCAGACAGGACCCTGATGATCCCCCGTGCTGCACAGTCAGACAGGACCCTGATGATCCCCCGTACTGCACAGTCAGACAGGACCCTGAAGATCCTCCGTACTGCACAGTCAGACAGGACCCTGAAGATCCTCCGTACTGCACAGTCAGACAGGACCCTGATGATCCCCCGTACTGCACAGTCAGACAGGACCCTGATGATCCCCCGTGCTGCACAGTCAGACAGGACCCTGATGATCCTCCGTGCTGCACAGTCAGACAGGACCCTGATGATCCCCCGTGCTGCACAGTCAGACAGGACCCTGATGATCCCCCGTGCTGCACAGTCAGACAGGACCCTGATGATCCTCCGTGCTGCACAGTCAGACAGGACCCTGATGATCCCCCGTGCTGCACAGTCAGACAGGACCCTGATGATCCTCCGTGCTGCACAGTCAGACAGGACCCTGATGATCCTCCGTGCTGCACAGTCAGACAGGACCCTGATGATCCCCCGTACTGCACAGTCAGACAGGACCCTGATGATCCTCCGTGCTGCACAGTCAGACAGGACCCTGATGATCCTCCGTGCTGCACAGTCAGACAGGACCCTGATGATCCCCCGTGCTGCACAGTCAGACAGGACCCTGATGATCCCCCGTGCTGCACAGTCAGACAGGACCCTGATGATCCCCCGTGCTGCACAGTCAGACAGGACCCTGATGATCCCCCGTGCTGCACAGTCAGACAGGACCCTGATGATCCCCCGTACTGCACAGTCAGACAGGACCCTGATGATCCTCCGTGCTGCACAGTCAGACAGGACCCTGATGATCCCCCGTACTGCACAGTCAGACAGGACCCTGATGATCCTCCGTGCTGCACAGTCAGACAGGACCCTGATGATCCCCCGTACTGCACAGTCAGACAGGACCCTGATGATCCCCCGTACTGCACAGTCAGACAGGACCCTGATGATCCCCCGTGCTGCACAGTCAGACAGGACCCTGATGATCCCCCGTGCTGCACAGTCAGACAGGACCCTGATGATCCTCCGTGCTGCACAGTCAGACAGGACCCTGATGATCCCCCGTGCTGCACAGTCAGACAGGACCCTGAAGATCCTCCGTACTGCACAGTCAGACAGGACCCTGATGATCCCCCGTACTGCACAGTCAGACAGGACCCTGATGATCCCCCGTACTGCACAGTCAGACAGGACCTTAAGTGATCCTCCGTGATGCACAGTCAGACAGGACCCTGATGATCCTCCGTGCTGCACAGTCAGACAGAATCTTGAGGATCCACGTGCTGCACGTGAAGGTCAATATAATAACAGAATAACCATTAAACACAGAACTACAAGCCTAGGGATCAGAAAACAGTAGACTATCACATGCGTCATTCTTGCATGCTCTTATTTTTTTTCACTATGTGAGTGGGCGTCCTCCGGTCCCCAAGCCAAGCCAATTGCCTCTTTACACCCAGGAGCTCAAGAGCAGATTTCAGCGCACGACTGGACTTAAGCGCATCAGATTTGGTGTGAGTTCCTACTGCTTCTGCCTCAGATAAGATCAGCAACTTCGCACAGCCAGGATTCAAAACTGCGCTCCCCTTGCACACCACAAGGCCATGCCTGTAGCATGGGAGACCTTGATGGCCACCTTATTTCATTTTTAAGGTTACTTAAAAAAAATGTCATAAAGAATACTGTACATCTTAATGGTAATGTTTACCTGTTTCCTTCTGAAAAATCACCATTCAGATATAAAAAAAAAAAATTAAATCATGGTCCGCATTTATGATCTATATAATAAAGTCCACATTCAGATTTATTGAGATAGAAATTGTTTATTTTCCTCAACCTCCAATACAATCAAATTTAATTCTTAGCTAAAATTACGCACTATATGGCAGATGGAGAGAGACAGGAACAGGTAGATAAATAAAGATTGACAGATAAGCAGGTGTGTAGAATATCAACAAGTGGCTCTTCAATTCATTCACATAATTTCTTACCATAGTGTAGCGCAGTTTGTCCTTCATCATCCTGTTGGAAAAGAAAAAGAACAAAAGCAAATCAGTGACCGCTATCAATAGCAGGGACCACAGCGATCTGTTTGGGGCAATCTGTAAAAGTAATCCACACACCAGGTTGGTGGCTTTGTTCTTTAAGATTACTCTCTTGTTACAGCAAAAAAAATAAAAATAGTTCATTTTATTTTTGGTACCACATATTATATATATATATATATATATATATATATATATATATATATATATATATATATATATATATATATATATATATATAATTTCCTGTGTTCTTTTAACTGGATAGTGAAATAGTCCCCACCCTTTCTGGGCCTTCTTTCCTCTTATTAACTAACCAGCTGCTTCCTCTCATGATTGACATGTTTTGCAGCCAGATCCTTCTAAAGTTGCTTAGCATGCAAATGTTATTATCATAACCCTTGCTCCCTGAAATAGAAATGTAACCATTACTGAGTGGGTATTTACCTCCTAAAGACTCAAAACCAGAATAAAGTATCAAAGCTGCTCGATGAGCCTGTGACACAGTCATGGCCTACCCCGAGGGCACAAAAACACAACGCTCACAGATTTTATCATAGATGCAGCGACCTTGAAGGTTAATGGTTGCATCTCTGTTTCAGGGAACCAGGGTTATGATAATAACTTAACGTTCCACTTCAAGTATGAAATGTAACCATTACCGAATGGGTCCGTATACCCAAACCATCGCAAGGGCAAGATTGCAGCACGACTGGAATGCTATAAGGCTAAGCTGAGGCTGCCTTGTGCGTTACCATTCGGAACCCCAGTAACAAGTAGCTAGGGATAAAAAATGGAGGGAGAAACTCACCTCAATGCCTGTGTTGAGAGTCGAATGAGAAGCCACCCTTAACACTAGTTCCAAAACCAGGGTTTTGAGGATCCACAACATTAAGTCTGTAGAGCCTAGTAAAGGTATGGGGAGTAGCCCACACCGCTGCATTGCATATGTCTTTGCAGATGCACTCTGGAATAAAGCCCACGAAGTAGCCATGCCCCTGGTAGAATGGTCAGTGAGCTTTCTGGAGGGGGCAAGTTGACCAGCTCATAGGCAGTCCTGACCGTGTCTGCTATCCATTTGGACAGTCTCTGCTTAGACAGGGCTTGACCATGGGACTTCACCCCATAGCAGACAAAAAATTGTTCTGACTGCCTCCAAATTTAGTCTTGTCAACATAATAAGCCAGAGCCCGCACTGGGCAAAGCGTATGGAGCTGTCCCTCCCTGTCAGACTGGAAGGGGGTGGGGATGGAAAGGCTCCAATTCCACAGAATGATTGACATGAAATGCCGACATCGTCTTCGGCAAAAAGGCAGGATTGGTACGAAGCATAACCCTGTCCTGGCCACTGTTGTGCTGGCTAAATTTCTCCCAGTTTCTCCATCTCATGCACCCTAAACAGGGTGTCCATCGACCAGGAAACAGCAGGAGCTGTAGCCGGATGATCCCAGATCGGATTTAAAAAAAAATCCAATTTTTCTGAAATCCGGGAGAGGTGGCAGGCTCTTCCAAGGGCACTTGGAAGACTGCAGTGGCCCTCTTGATCAGAGCTGGAAGCTCTGTCGATAGGGAGAGCTTAACCGCAGGGGATGTGCTGTCTGACTCCACATCCTCAGATGGGAATGCCAGCTCGCCCATCTCATCAGTGGCAGCGATGAACCTAGTATGATGACTAGTATGTCCTCCTGATGCCAATCTGTGCAGCCCCCTGGGGCCCCAAGGGGACATGCGGGGTAGGCGGCGCCAAACGTTCAAGCAGTAATTCTGTGTAAACCATTCCTTGGTGGGAAACAGCTGCCCAGAGCTTTTCCACCAGCTCCGAGTCTGCAGAACAACAATTCTTCTTTTTCTTCCTTGGGGAAGGAGGAGAGGCAGAGGAAGATGAGGAAGCCATGGGGCGAGGACGCAACCACCTCTCTAACAGAGGGTGATGGGGAAGAGCGCTGTGCAGGAATAAGGGATGCAAAGCACTCTGTAGAGCTGGGGGAGAGACGTTTCTCCAGCATGCGCTAAGAGAAAGGTGCAAAAACTCACAGAAACTGCGGTTCACCAGTGCCTCATTGGTGTGCTCTGGCCTCAGGCAGGAAGAGCATCTGCTGTGCTTGTCCTCAACAGGCATACTGGCCTTGCATGTCTCGCAGGGATAAAACACAGGCATTATGCAAGTAGCAATGCAGTGTCCAATAAACAATGTATAGGTGCTGCCTCAGTCTGGTTAAGACAGCAACGGTGCTGGTCAAGACCCGAACCAGACCGGGTCAAAACCGTGTTGGTTCACCACCGGGTCGGTACGGTACCAGGACAGTACTGCGTCGGTACCGGTTTGGTGACTTTAGCACTGGTTTGGTAGGTACAGTACCGGTACGGTACCCGGTCGGGAACAGAGTGGGTTGGTGACCTCGGTACCGGTACGGTACTGTACGGGGATGCCCACTGTGCAAGCTACAGGCAGAACCTTACACGAAACTGAGGGAAGCCTGCTTGTTATAGGGAACTAACAGCCCTCGTAATGGTGATCCAAAATGGCATCAATATGCTGTGGGAGAGATTGCAAGCAATCACAACCAAAGCAGCCTCCCAGTCTTGCGCAGCTGAACCCAGCAGCCGCTCTCAATACACGTGTGTCGCAGCACACAATGCAGACATGCACTTAGTATCTGTGAAAAAAGAAAAACCAACAAAAGACAGTCATAAGAAATTACTTTAATTCATACAAACTGTCTCATAATTTTGGCCGAAGCCAAAACAAGAATAAAATACCTACAGATAGAGCTATTGCAGCTTGGGGGGAGAGCACAGTCAGCCGACTCAAGCCGTTGGCTACATGCAGTGCACAAGGCCGCAGTTGGACGTAACAAACAGGCTGTAGTGCACAAATATGCGTAATTAGTAAAAAGTAATACAACAATTATTTTTTAATATTCCATATAATTTGTGTAAAAAGACAAATGCGAAAATCTATAGCAGAAAAAGTACTTCTCTGAATAGGCTCTTCTGCCAGGTCAGTTCTTGAAAGGAAAAATGGCACGAGGTCTGCGAGTGCTGTCTTCTTGTGTCCTCAGGGGCGGGCCATGACACTGCCACAGGCTTGTCGAGCAGCTTTGATATACTTTATTCAGGTTTTGGGTCTTTAGGAGGTAAATACCCATTCGGCAATGGTTACAAATCATACTTAAAAGGTAACTGAATGTTTTCTTTAATCTACCATTTTTAAAATGAAAATAAAAGGTTGCAAAAACATGTGCTTCTTTCAAAATTGCACACGTGAGACACAATGTACATAATGAATGGAATTGATGACAGGTAAGATGTATGGACTGGTTTAATAAGCTATAATGCATTTTTGTCAGTGTCTATAACAGTGTTACAGTTTCATCACAGGCATGACACAAGGGAATGAGAATCAGCACGCCTTTAAATATTTTTAAGTAAACAGCCTGCAAGGCGGTTAAAATCTTTCCACTATTTCCTGAGTGATCTTGTGCAGAAATAGATCTGTACTGAAAGCGTGGATTGTTTGTAGTGCCGTGAAGAACTGGAGGGGCTCTATTTAATACTCTTTAGGCTGGTAGGATCAAAAGACTTTCTATTCCAGAGGCCCATGCATGCAAACCCAGCCCTGCTTCGACATGGGGATTAGAAGAACATATTAAATATCGATTCTTAGGGGAACAATTAAGCCGTTTCAATTGAAAAGGTGTCTTGCATAACACAGACACACACAGCCGCGGCCACTTAACATTAACCAGAAAGAGCCAAGATATCAGGTTCAGCTGGTTAAGGAAGCATGACTAAGCAAGGCTTTGTAACTCTGTGTTCAAGCGTTAACCAGGGCAGAGACAGAGGCTCCTGCTTGGTAAGGTTTCTCAGCATGGTAAATTAATTTGCAGTAGAACTACTTGCAGGCAATACTCTACATGAGGTTCATCCTGTCTGTGAAATGAAAAAAATCAATAACAGCTCATCTGAAGAGAACATGGAAAGGTGTTTTCAAAGTTGTAAAGACAAACTCCCATATAAATTACTTTTTATTCTTGTTTGAAGTTAGGCGAAAAAGGTATCATTTTCCTGATCTTTTTACATTTCTTTTTTGTCATCATTAGTGATGAGCGACTCATAGAAAATATGGTTAATTTCCGATTATTAAATTAAATTAAACACCGAAACCAACTTTGAACGATTAATAAACTGCACCATTTTGATCGATTACTATACTATAAAACTTTACGTCTTCTACGTTCCCTCTAAGACTTTTATTTAGTTAGCCACTGTGGCTAAAGTAACTTAACATTTTTTAGCTACACTGGAAAAACTTTAGCCACAATACTATAAACAAGTTATAAACAACTTGTTTCAGCAAGGCAAAAAGACTTTACATTATTTTGACTGTGACGCGGTTTTCTTTCCACTACAGCATGCTAAAGCAAAATTGTGCCAGTAGACAGTGCTATTAGTGTATGTTAATATTAATGCCTCCCTGACCAACCGCAGCTCTAGTTACACAAGATTGTACTAATGTGATTAATAAGATTAGTACGATTGTACAGCCACTACTGTGATGATTTTTTTTTTTTTTACCGTGTTCTTTCACCTGGGTCTACGGACAGTAATATTGCACCGATTCTGACATTAAAACTCAATAAATCATAGTTAGACAAATCCTTCTTTTTGAAATAATAAATGCGTTTATTCTTTTATTAAATGGTTTCTCTTTCGAATCCACTCTGTTACTATTTCCAAAATATATTTCAGCACATTTTGAAGAGATAGCAAACAACAACAAAAAAAAAAAAATGTAGCTGTGATCTTTTGAAGCTGCGTGTTTCTGGCTTGCCGTCTGTGAAAAGGTATGTTTGAAACCATGACTGCTTCACCTCCCTGTGACCAGTATCACAGTCATATTTTAGTTGTGTGTACATGGGTGACTGGTATTCCTTGGGCTATCTTTCGGAACATGATTCTGGTAATTTGTCTGATCAAGCTAAAGAGCTTTCATTGGGCAAAATGAAATCAAACAATACAGTCTGTATTGATTCATCTACCAGCACACATTGAATGTGCGGGCAGTCTTACACAAGTACATTTTTCAAAGCCTTCACCACCGTGGCAAACTTGGGGTAGTTGAGCCACAAGGGTGACGTGGCGAGCAGCTAGCGGGAATGTAGGTCTTCTTTATGGTAATGCATCACAAAAGTTACTTCCACATTCCAGCCACTTTTGATTCTAGCGGTTCGCGTCAGGTAACCACTGAGTCCAAGGAAACCGAGACCCCGCCCTCCTGTTAGAGCTCCCATAATGCATACAAAATGGCGTCATGAACAAAAACATACAGGGAGCGTAGCGTAGTATCAAAACTCTTCGTTCTAAATACTTGTCAGAGAAAGAAGGTGAGCGAGTGTTTAAATACTATAAGTTCATAAATATGTATTTATAAGTGAGCTACCCAAAGTTATTGTACTGTTTTACTAGGACTTTCACTTGTATGTATTTGAGACAGTGTGGCAGTTTAAAAAACTACATTTTTTTATTATAAAAATGTTTCAAATTACTATTTATTGTATTACGTTTCATTTAATAATTAGTAATTAGGGAGTTAGGGATTCAGAAGAGCGAGAAGATTTCAGGCTGTTGAGACCAAGAGAGTGCTTATCATGGCAGAAGCTGAGGGACAGTCTAGACAGGGAACCGAGGGTAGTAAGAGGACATTACCCAGCATTGTATGGGATTATTTTGATAAAACTTAGAAAGAATCAGCAGTATGCAAGACATGCAATACTGAAATCAAATGCCTGACAGGAAATACTACAAATGCCAAGAATCATCTAATAGCAAAACATCCAAAACTGTTTAGAGACCTGGAAGAGAAATCAAAGATCAGGCAAGCAAAGAGAGCCTAATCCTCAAACCCAAAACACATCACATCAGAAAAGGCTCAGACTGACATTGGCAGTAAAATGTTCAAAGGATCATTCAAAGCAGCAAAAAACAACAGAGAAAATTGCCTCAATGATTACACTTCATCTAAGGCATTTCAGCATTGTTGAAGATAGGGGTTTCCGTCTCCTAATAGATAAACTTGAGCCTCACTATGATATCCCTCATCGTACCTCATTTTCAGCATCAATCATCCCTGATCTATTTGCAAAACAGCAGACACGTGTTAAACAAACAATACACAATGACAGCCATCCTGCCTTGGGAATGGCCAGTGATATCTGGTCATCAAGAGCAAATGATTCATTTATTTCTCTCACAGTGCATTATCTCACTGAAGATTTCAAAATGAAACGTTATCTTCTGGATACACCTTATTTTCCTGAAGCACACACTGTTGAAAACATCCTGACAAAGTGGGATGAGGTAATGGAAATGTTTGACGTTGATGGGTCGAAAATAAAACTGTTCAGTGTAAATGACAATGCACGCAATATTCAGGCCGCTCTGAAAAGGATTCAAAATATAGTGCCTGCAATTCCCTGTTTTGGACACACACTGCAACTAGGAATCAATGATGCTGTGAAAAATGTTCCAGGGCTCAGCAACAATCTGCAAATTGAATGAGATTTAGTGAGTCATTATTCGCAATCCCATAAGAATCGGAACAAGCTGGACCACAAAAAGAATAAACTGGTCCAAGCCATGGATGTATGCTGGAACTCAGAATATTATAAGGAGCTGCGCCTTGAAGAAAATCGCAGGCCATTACTTGTTTCATTGGTGGAAACAAAATGTTCCATATCACGATCACCTGCTGAATGGGAACAAGCCAGTGGCTTTGTGAAAATAATGAGCAAGCTTGAACAGGCAAGAGCTGAAGCAAGTGGAGAAAAATATCCAACACTGTCAATTGTGATTCCTCTCAATCACGGTCTCTGCTCAAGTTTAGGAAAACTGAATGGCAGCTCTTCTGATGATGGGGAAATTGCAAGCAAACTCCAAGCAGCATTAAAGCAACGTTTCCCAGCAAGTTACAAAACCAGTCTGTACCATGCTTGTCGAGCCAAGGTTTAAGGACATTCTCTTGTCTCCTGGGGAACTATTAGATGCAAAATAAAACCCGGTTATCATACATCGAAAGTGTACAAGTAGACAGTAACACTGGTGTGAAGGAAGCAGCTTGCTGTGAAAATCCACACAAGGGGGACACAGACACAAGTGTTTGGGCAGGCTCTGAAGAAGCGTTAAGAAAAAGGATGAATTAAATGAATTTCAAAGGTCTGATCCAGTTGAAAAGGAAATTGACCAATTCCTGCACGAGCCAACTACTTGTCATCATAGCAATCCACTGATTTGGTGGCAAGAAAACAGAGCCAGACTCCCTAATCTGGCAAAAGCAGCACAGTCCCTGTTATGCATTCAAGCAACAGCTGTTCCCAGTGAAAGAGTGTGGTCCTCAGCAGGAAACATAGTGACAACTCGAAGGAAGAATCTTGCACCAGAAACTGTGTGGGAGCTACCATTCCTCCATAAGAACTTGCTTTGTTAAGAAATTAAACATGACAAAATGTCTTGTTGACCTGTGGTCTGTGTTTTGTTGTATTGCATTGTTTTTCGACCTCATCATTGTTGGTTAAATTATATTTAAATTGACACATTGTGTGTGCTTTTCTTCTTTATTTAGAAATGGTTTCTGTCAAGTGGTACTGTTTATATATTGGTTATGCTGCTTTAGTAGTGACTTCAATATAAATCATACTGTGTGTTTTGTAGGTTTGAAAGTACTGTTGAAAAATGTTATTGAAGTTTTATTGTGAATTAGCTTGTTTATAGAATGCTCCTTGCAGATACTTCAGTGCTGTACTTCTGGTCAGCTTCCTAAAGTTGCTTAAAAACTTAAGCCGTCACTGAAAGCAACGTGCTTGGTTTCTGGGGGATTGAGTTCTTTTAAAGAAAATAAATGGCAAACATTTAGAATGAGAAATATATTTTCTCTTTAAAATACGCTCTGTTAGTCATCATTTAAAAAAAAAAAGAATGCGTTCAAAATTGTGTTTCCTGCAAATGACTCAAACTCTCAGAAGCAACTCACATGCACCGGATGAGTTCCTTCAACGGGACACACAGCATCGAAAAGGACTGCATTGTTTATAAATGCTATAAAAACAATACCATTACAAATCATATGCATGTTATATAATGTGCTCCTCATATATGAGAATGTGAGGTCTATGAAGTGATGGTAATACATATTAGATAAGATTGACTGGAATTATTGTTAGCTCTGTGTACTTTAAAGCCCACGCCGCAGCATGTTGGTTAAGATCACATCACCGTTACCATCAACATGAAGCCTATAAACTATAAAATCTCATTTCACTCTCAAGATTCTGCATTTTTGCTCTTGAACTGGAAGCCTAGTATCCCTATTGGTGCCATCATTTACCATGTTGCTAGACCTGCATTGGGATCAATCACACTCTAATTTCATCAGGCTTTGGTTGGTACTAAAGCCATTTCTGACTAACTAATTCAATGGCTACTACCACTTAAGGACTCAGAGATCCCTGAATGACATTGAATCCAGGGGTGTAGCGAGACACTGAACTTCTGGGGTCTCCCAATAAGCTGGTCACCACGCAATAAATATCACAATAAATGTGATGGTCCCAATGGACTACTTTGGGGAGCATGTGTTCATACCAACTACAAATAACATGCACTCATCATTCAGACCTCTATCACAATATAATAATTCATGTCAGGAGGTATTATGTTACATTCATACACAAATCTATACTTAAGGAGGTAGTGGTTGGCTATTGAAGTTAAACATTAATAAACAGGATTTAATTCTTCTCGGATTCTCACAAGTACATTTATGACAATAATAAACCTCAGGATTTAAGTGAATTTATAGCATAACAATCAATTAAGTAAATAGAGCCTAGTTCAGGATCATTCATGGAGCACTGCAGTTATTCCAGTGAAGACTCAAGAGCTTCAGGGGCTCGTCATGAGTGAAAAAACACAGCACTGCATGAGCAGTCAAGGAGTATTCGCTTTACAGAAGTGCAATGTATGGAAAAGAAATTAAACAGCTGAATTTAGAGAATTACTTTCCTGAGATCAAGCACGTCTCCTCAGCAACATAGTGTAATTTGCAAAAGTGCAGTTTGTCCAGTCATTCATTGAATTCAAGATAGATTCCAGTAAAATAAAATATTCACTCTGGACCACAGTATATGAAAAAGTTATTCCATGCTAGATCTCTCAGTGCTTGTTAAAGACAGTTACACGCTTGTGTATCAGAGCAGGTCGATGTCAATGGTACACCAGTACTGTGACACACCAACTAAACAAGTGGAACAAAAAAACAAACTCAAAAGAAGTATGTTTGCAACCGAGATATTTGAAGATTGTAAAAAGATAATTGAGCTTTTCTTGGTACAGCACTGCTGTCTGGTCGTGTCAATAGGTTTCGTGGCTTGCTTTTATCAGTATTCAAGGGTTGATTTCACACATCATTTCCATGTAATAATGTGAGCTTTATTAATCTGATGGACTCAACGACAGTGATTTTATCAATCATGATTTATTTATTGTACTGATTATCAATAAATCGCATTAGGAGCACAAATTGTGTTTCTAACAGTCATTAGAGATGCTCCTCTCCTGTATATAACCGACTTTGTCTTTAATGAGATTCTGGAGCGTTCATGGAATACAATTGTGGGGAACATAAAACACTTTCATTTAGTCTCCACACCACTGAGGAAGAGAGAGAGCAGTGGCTTTTAAAATGCAAAGAGATACCAAAAGAAAGAGAAAAGAAATAGCAAAGTGACAGTCGACCTCTGGTAGAAACTGGCAGCTGTCACGTGACAGTGAAGCATGCAGTTTCAAATGAAAGTTTAATTGAGCGTAAACAAATCATTTAAAAGAACTCCAAGCAGTTTTAAAATCTAGTGCACAAAACTACGTTCACAAGCTGAGCATCAGACACTATCAAATACATGATTTTAACATAGACATTTTTAAATATAAATATTTTTTGTTCTACCCCTATTACTATAGGGAAGAAGTTGCAACGAATGAGAAGTAAAAATGCCAACCCTAGTGCATGTTTTTAGTGAGTACAGTGTGGTCACAGTACTGGAGCATCATGACTATAGACATACTCCTCTCCAACACAACTGGAGACTGCAGTGTCAACACAGGCAGTAATCCCGCAGGGATAGGCAGACAGCTTCACCCGCTGTGCTTTCAGCCAGGAGCTCTTAAACAATCCTGCGACTGATCCGATTGTTCCCCTGTGGAAAGCAGCCCACAGACTCACTCCGGACTCTCTGATTGGATTAACTAATTCCCAGCAGATGAGTGGAATATTGATGTCTTGTGAAACACACAGGCTCACAGCGACCCCTCCCCCAGGGAATGATCGAGCGGTTTAGAAGAGGTGGTTAACCCAAACCGGAAACCAATGCTACGCCCCTAGTGTGCCACGGTACAGACTGCAACTTTTCACCTTTCTACAGAAATCTTAAAATATCCACATTATCCAAAAGGAAACACTTACGATTGATCCGGCAAAGTAGAGAATATTGAAAATCAATATTATGATTAATATTCCACTCATATGTATGTATATATTTTAGTTGTTTATGCCATGTATGTGCTTTGGCAACACAATTCTTTTTTATTGCCATGCCAATAAAGCCAATTTGAATTTGAGAGAGAGAGAGAGAGAGAGAGAGAGAGAGAGAGAGAGACACATACATACATTCTAATTAAAAGTGGTTTTCTGAAAAAAAATACCAGATTTTTTTTTTTTTTTTTTTTTTTTTTTTTATGTATAGAGATACTGTACAGGCATTACTAAAATCCAAGGGGTTTAGAAGCAGTAATGTTCTTTCAGTAATCTCAAGCCACAGGGGGATGGGCAGGCCAGCATGCATTGGGGACCCAATCAATCTCTGAAAGGTCTCAATGGGCTTCTACTAGCGAATCAAATGCTTCATTAACTTTCAGTGACAACACAGACTTTTATTAACCATTAGTCCAAAAATAAAATAAAAATAATACTATATCTGTATTCAAGTTTCTTACAATCCCCATTGGATTTATCACAGCTTCTACTGCTATGGCCAAAAGTTTTGCATCACCCTATAGAATAAACTCATTACGCTTCATAACCTGTTGAATAATGTTACGTTAACATATTGAATTACATACCGCTTTGTAGTTTTCCCCACATAACAAAAAACTGACAAATTTACTTTTGCAATATAATTTTGTAGTTTCTTTGATTACATGATATTAACATCTAAAATTATGTTCATATAGTTTTTTTATTTTTTATTATGTCAATCCTAAAATCCAAAATACCTTTGGCCATAGCTGTAGCGGACTTGTCAGAGCAGCTACAAGCTTTTTGCATCAGTCCGGGGCATATCGTTCACCACTCTTCTGAACACATCAGTTTCAACAGTTTAGAATCTGAAGACCATTGGATTGACAACAGGAGACAGTCTGGGCTATGGACCAAGAACCATGATGTTTCCAACCTTGTGTTAAAACATTTAATCAAAATGAACATTTACTGCATGTTACAGCTTGTTAAACATAACTTGAACCAAGACCAAGCCATTCAAACTTACTAAAATATAAGGGGCTCTATGACTTCTCAACTATTGTAGCTTCAGGTTTCTTATCTTCATGAAGGGGCTTATCGTCATTCACAACAGCAGCTCCAAATACAACTTCACTGCTATTCAGTGGCGTTTCCATTTGCTTCAATGAACCATCCCTGGCAGGATGTTGTACACAGCATCACTGCAAGGCCCTGGTGGAAGTCTTGATTCCTGTTGATAAGCTCTTAAAGCTGCAGCAGCATTTCTCTTGTTGGTATAATAAAGTGTACGAGGCTTAGTCGGCATGCCGTCTATGCTGGACACAGCTGCCTTTTTATACAGCGGAGACACGGATTAATGCAACTGCATTTTACAGACACACAGACACCGCCCCCTATGGACTGAGTGCTCTCTCTCTATCTGTGACAAGGCACTATGGCCAGTCTCGGGCAACGAGCATCTGTATTGCCTTTATACACTGCAGATGCTAGTTCACATACTGAGTAAAAAATAGAGCACAACATAGTAGTTTGTAAAGACTTGGTTTAAATGTGTGCAAGTGAACCCCTGATCTCATGCTCTTTACTGTTACCCTTCTATCTGTGTCCTCTTGTCCTACACTCTGTGCTAGTTTCAAATAGTGGCTTGGGTTTACTATATTTGAAGCTTAACTCATCTTTATTAGATTTTTTTCCCCCAAGTATCACAACTTTAATGGAAGGGGTTTTGAGCTGCTTTTAAACCAGGGCTGCCATGAATAAGCATTAGTAGCGCAGCAAGTTTCCTCCACCCATTAAAGAGCTTCAATGTGAAAACCTTGCTTAGAAGCCACAGGGCCGAGAGGGTCAGCGTTTCTTTTTTGCACGGCGTAAGCTAATGCTTTAAGAGTACCTTGATGGAATCAGGGAAATTGGATTGTCCTTCATTTGGTTTTGAAAAAAAAGAAAGCAGCATTTTTATTCATCCCATTATGGAAACACAAGAGGAATGTTTTTAAAATGTCACCAAAGTTTTCCTTGCGCAGCAAAAACAAAACAGAACACACAAAGCCTGGAGAGCTGCAATGCCGCTGGGACAGCAGAGCAAAAGGAAGCTGTTGATAGCGATGGGACGCATCTACGCTTTTCTGAGGAAAGTAATAATATCTGTATGTTGGAGTCAAGCAGCCAAATGGACCAAAGGTGGGGATTTAGATTTCATGAGAAACTGAACTGTCCAACATTTCTAGTCCAGTTGAATGCTGTGGCTCTTGCAATAGCCTTATAACTTGATGTTGTCATTTAAAAATAACTAATATATATATATATATATATATATATATATATATATATATATATATATATATATATATATATATATATACACACACACACACACACACACAGTACTGTGCAAAAGTTTTAGGCAGGTGTAAAAAAATGCTGTAAAGTAAGAATGCTTTCAAAAATAGACATGTTAACAGATTATATTTATCAATTAACTAAATGCAAAGTCAGTGAACAGAAGAAAAATCTAAATCAAATCCATATTTGGTGTGACCACCCTTTGCCTTCAAAACAGCATCAATTCTTCTAGGTACACTTGCACAAAGTCAGGGATTTTGTAGGCATATACTCAGGTGTATGATTAAACAATTATACCAAACAGGTGCTAATGATCATCAATTCAATATGTAGGTTGAAACACAATCATTAACTGAAACAGAAACAGCTGTGTAGGAGGAATAAAACTGGGTGAGGAAGAGCCAAACTCAGCTAACAAGGTGAGGTTGCTGAAGACAGTTTACTGTCAAAAGTCATACACCATGGCAAGACTGAGCACAGCAACAAGACACAAGGTAGTTATACTGCATCAGCAAGGTCTCTCCCAGGCAGAAATTTCAAGGCAGACAGGGGTTTCCAGATGTGCTGTCCAAGCTCTTTTGAAGAAGCACAAAGAAACGGGCAACGTTGAGGACCGTAGACGCAGTGGTAGGCCAAGGAAAGTTACTGCAGCAGATGAAAGACACATCATGCTTACTTCCCTTCGCAAATCGGAAGATGTCCAGCAGTGCCATCAGCTCAGAATTGGCAGAAAACAGTGGGACCCTGGTACACCCATCTACTGTCCGGAGAAGTCTGGTCAGAAGTGGCCTTCATGGAAGACTTGCGGCCAAAAAGCCATACCTCCGACGTGGAAACAAGGCCAAGCGACTCAACTATGCACGAAAACACAGGAACTGGGGTGCAGAAAGATGGCAGCAGGTGCTCTGGACTGATGAGTCAAAATTTGAAATATTTGGCTGTAGCAGAAGGCAGTTTGTTCCCCGAAGGGCTGGAGAGCGGTACACAAATGAGTGTCTGCAGGCAACAGTGAAGCATGGTGGAGGTTCCTTTCAAGTTTGGGGCTGCATTTCTGCAAATGGAGTTGGGGATTTGGTCAGAATTAATGGTCTCCTCAATGCTGAGAAGTACAGGCAGATACTTATCCATCATGCAATACCATCGGGGAGGCATCTGATTGGCCCCAACTTTATTCTGCAGCATGACAACGACCCCAAACATACAGTGAAAGTCATTAAGAACTATCTTCAGCGTAAAGAAGAACAAGGAGTCCTGGAAGTGATGGTATGGCCCCCACAGAGCCCTGATCTCAACATCATCGAGTCTGTCTGGGATTACATGAAGAGAGAGAAGCAACTGAGGCTGCCTAAATCCACAGAAGAACTGTGGTTAGTTCTCCAAGATGTTTGGGCCAACCTACCTGCCGAGTTCCTTCAAAAACTGTGTGCAAGTGTACCTAGAAGAATTGATGCTGTTTTGAAGGTAAAGGGTGGTCACACCAAATATTGATTTGATGTAGATTTTTCTTCTGTTCACTCACTTTGCATTTTGTTAATTGATAAATATAAACTATTAACATGTCTATTTTTGAAAGCATTCTTACTTTACAGCATTTTTTCACACCTGCCTAAAACCTTTGCACAGTACTGTATATATACACATACACTGAGTGTACAAAACATTAGGAACACCTGTTCTTTCCATGAAATAGACTGACGAGGTGAATCCAGGTGAAAGCTATGATCCCTTATTGATGTAACCTGTTAAATCCACTTCAATCAGTGTAGATGAAGGGGAGACAGGTTAAAGAAAGATTTTTAAGCCTTGACACAATTGAGACATGTATTGTGTATGTGTGCCATTCAGAGAGTAAATGGGCAAGACAAAAGATTTACAGTAAGTGCCTTTGAAAGAGGTATGGTAGTAGGTGCCAGGCGCGTGTCAAGAACTGCAACGCTGCTGGGTTTTTCACGCTCAACAGTTTCCCGTGTGTATCAAGGATGGTCCACCACACAAAGGACACCCAGCCAACGGCAGGCCAGTGGTCAAAAACGGCTCATTGATGAAAGAGGCCAAAGGAGGCTGACACGAATTGTGCAGAGCAACAGAAGGGCTACAGTTAGTCAACTGACAGTCCAGTACAACATTGGTGCTGAAAGACCCATAAAAGAATGCACAACTCGTCGTACCTTGACACGAATGTGGTATGACAGCCGACGACCTAAGAGTTCACTTCATTCATCAAAACACAAGGACTAAGGAACGAAAACACTGGACACTGGAGGATTGGAAAAACATTGCCTCCTCTGATGAATCCCGGTTCCTGCTGTTTCACACTGATGGGAGGACTAGGGTATGGAGAAAACCACATGAGTACATGCATCCATCATGCCGCGTGTCAACATTGCAGGCTGGTGGTGGTGGTGTGATGGTGTGGGGTGTGTTTTCATGGCACACATTGGGCCCCTTGATAAAAGTGGAGCAACGTTTGAATGCCACAGGATATCTGAACATCATTGCCAATCAGGTGCATCCCTTCATGGCAGCAGTGTATCCATCTGCTGATAGATTTTTTCAGCAGGATAATGCCCCATGCCACAAGGCTAGGATTGTCCAGGAATGGTTCCACAAACATGACAGTGAATTCAGCTTACTGCAGTGGCCTGCCCAGTCACCAGATCTCAATCCAATTGAGCATCTGTGGGATGAGATGGAACGAGCTATTCGGAGTAGAGATCCACTACCAGCCAACTTGACACAACTGTGGGAAGCATTGGAGTCAACATGGGCCAGCATCCCTGTGGAACGCTTTTGACACCTTGTAGAGTCCATGCCCCGACAAATTGAGGCTGTTCTGAGGGCAAAAGGGGGTGCAACTCAATATTAGGAAGGTGTTCCTAATGTTTTGTACACTCAGTGTGTATATGTATATATATATATATATATATATATATATATATATATATATATATATATATATATATACACACACACACACACAGAGACGTGCTCAAATGAAAGATCCAAATCAAATTAGATAAACTACATTTTGGAGCCTCGGAGATCATTTTGTTTTATTTATTTACTGTAGCCTATTTATTTATTAGTACCGGTTTGGGCCAGAAACTGCTACATCCTCAGAATGTGGTACTCGTACCTGTTTAAGAGAATGGTACCCTGTCAATGCTGTGATTGAATACTGCACACATCACTACAAACAAGACAAACTGTAGTTTGCCCACAAAATCGTAAGTGTTTACAATTCTAGATAACCCAGTTTGTTGCTCCTCAGTTAAAGTCACATACAGACGTGCTCAAATTTGTTGGTACCCCTCCACAAAAAACGAAGAATGCACAATTTTCTCTGAAATAACATGAAACTGACAAAAGTAATTGGCATCCACCATTGTTTATTCCATATTTAATAGAAATCAGACTTTGCTTTTGATTTTTTATTCAACATAATATTGTAAATAAGAAAACAAATGAAAATGGCATGGACAAAAATGATGGGACCGCTAACCTAATATTTTGTTGCACAACCTTTAGAGGCAATCACGGCAATCAAACGTTTTCTGTAGCTCTCAATGAGACTTCTGCACCTGTTAACAGGTAGTTTGGCCCACTCTTCCTGAGCAAACTGCTCCAGCTGTCTCAGGTTTGATGGGTGCCTTCTCCAGACTGCAAGTTTCAGCTCTTTCCATAGATGTTTGATAGGATTCAGATCAGGACTCATAGAATGCCACTTCAGAATAGTCCAATGTTTTGTTCTTATCCATTCTTGGGTGCTTTTAGCTGTGTGTTTTGGGTCATTATCCTGTTGGAGGACCCATGACCTGCGACTGAGACAGAGCTTTCTGACACTGGGCAGAACATTTCAATCCAGAATGCCTTGATAGTCTTGAGATTTCATTGTGCCCTGCACAGATTCAAGGCACCCTGTGCCAGGCGCAGCAAAGCAGCCCCAAAACATAACCGAGCCTCCTCCATGTTTCACTGTAGGTATGGTGTTCTTTTCTTTGAAAGCTTCATTTTTTCGTCTGTGAACATAGAGCTGATGTGACTTGCCAAAAAGCTCCAGTTTTGACTCATCTGTCCAAAGGACATTCTCCCAGAAGGATTGTGGCTTGTCAATATGCATTTTAGCAAATTCCAGTCTGGCTTTTTTATGTTTTTCTTTCAAAAGTGGAGTCCTCCTGGGTCTTCTTCCATGGAGCCCACTTTCGCTCAAAAAGCGACGGATGGTGCGATCAGAAACTGACATACCTTCACCTTGGAGTTCAGCTTGTATCTCTTTGGCAGTTATCCTTGGTTCTTTTTCTACCATTCACACTATCCTTCTGTTCAATCTGGGGTCGATTTTCCTCTTGCGGCCGCGCCCAGGGAGGTTGGCTACAGTTCCATGGACCTTAAACTTCTTAATAATATTTGCAACTGTTGTCACAGGAACATCAAGCTGCTTGGAGATGGTCTTGTAGCCTTTACCTTTACCATGCTTGTCTATTACTTTCTTTCTGATCTCCTCAGACAACTCTCTCCTTTGCTTTCTCTGGTCCATGTTCAGTGTGGTGCACACAATGATACCAAACATCACAGTGACTACTTTTCTCCATTTAAATAGGCTGAATGACTGATTACAAGATTAGAGACATGTGTGATACTAATTAAAGAAACTAATTAGTTTGAAATATCACTATAATCCAATTATTTATTATCTTTTCTAAGGGGTACCAACAAATGTGTCCAGGCCATTTTAGAATATCTTTGTAGAATAAGCAATAATTCATCTCTTTTCACAGCTTCTTTGCTTTATTCTATGAGATACCAAAGGCATGCAAGTAAACATGATAAAATAGCTTTTAATTTCAACACTTTTCAGGAGGAACGAAGCATTATTTCAATGAGCTGTAAGGGTACCAACAAATTTGAGCACGTCTGTATATATACACACACACACACACACACACACACACACACACCCTGGTGGTTGATGTAAGCCACCACTGTCGTGTTGTCCGTCCGGACAAGCACGTGTCTCCCCCTGATTTCCTCTAGAAAGAACTGAAGAGTGAGAAACACTGCTTGCAGTTCTAGAAGATTTATGTGTCGGCCCAGCCACGGAGGCCGCCAAACCCCTTGTGCACCCCGACCATTCCATTCCACACCCCACCCCAACCATGGTTGGAGGTGTCGGTGGTAACGACTTCTCTTCTCATGACCGCTCCCAGCCTGACGCCTAAGCGTAGGTGGGCCGGTTGTTTCCACCAAGAAAGAGTTCGGAGACAATATCTGGACACTGTCACCAAACGGTTGCGGTTCAGCATTGGGTGAGGGACCATCCTGTTGAACCAGGCCTGAAGGGGCCGCATATGCAGGAGGCCTAGGGGAAGGGATTGAGAAGCTGCTGCCATCAGGCCCAGAAGTTTCTGGAATGTCACCACCGGTAAAGCTCTGCCTAACTGGAATAGATCTAGGCAGGCTGATATGCTTGACACCCTGTCGTCCGACAGCACTGCTGTCATGGATCGGGCGTCCAGACTCAAACCCAAGTAGCGCGCTACTTGAGCTGGCGTCAGTTGACTTTTCGCATGATTCACTTTCAGACCTAGTCTGGATAGGTGATCGATGACAAGTTCCGTGTGTTGCAGCGCCTGACCTGGCGACTCCGCACAGATGAGCCAGTCGTCCAGGTAGTTTAGAATTCTGATACCGTTGAGTCTCAGAGTGGCCAGGATAGCATCCATGCATTTCATGAAAACGCGTGGCGCTAGGGATAGGCCGAACGGCAGTACACGGAACTCATAGCCTTTCCCTTGAAAGGCGAACCGAAGATACTTCTGGTGCCCTGGTTTTATGGGAATGTGGAAGTAGGCGTCCTGCAAGTCCACTGTTGTGAACCAGTCGCCCGGCCTGATGGACTGCGACAGCTGTCGCAAGGTCAACATCTTGAACCGCCTGCGGCTCAGATACAGGTTGACCTGTCTGAGATCGAGGATCGGTCTGAGGCCGCCGTCCCGTTTGGGCACCAGAAAGTATTTTGAGTAGAACCCCCTGACCATGTCGGAGGGTGGTAAGATGCGAATAGCCTGCTTTTGCAGGAGGGTCTTTAGCTCCTGAGCCAGTGAGTCGTTGGCACAGGGGTCCCTGACCAGCGTATGGCTGAATTGTAAGGAGTACCCCCGACGTATAGTGGTGAGCACCCACGAATCGCGGGTGCACTGGCCCCAGTACTCCAGATGGGCTTTGGAGAAGGGGCCCTGGGCCTGTGGCAGCAAATTCTTAGGGCTGCTGCTTTGGTTTAGGCGCCTGCGGTCTCTTATCAGGCGCATTGCGCTGGAACCGCCTTTGCCTACCGCGTCCCTGGCTTGACCTATCAGTGACCGCTGGAGAGCCCCGTGGACCGCCCTGAGGCTACCACTGTGGCCGAGGCGGTAGCCTCTGATACCACTGCTTCTTAGGCGGTGGTGCCGGCTTAGGGGCAAGGTCACTAAATGCCTTTGTCGCTTCCCTTGCTGCTTTGGACCGAAGCAACAAATCGTCCACTGCAGGGCCGAATGTATGCCCTGGCGTGATGGGCGCGTCCAGCAGAGCAGCCTTGTTATTCTCCGTCAGCCTGGCTTGAGAGAGCCACAGCTGACGGTGCGCAGCCACCAATGCTGCCATACTGCGCCCTGTTGCTTGACTCA
This sequence comes from Acipenser ruthenus, assembly GCF_902713425.1. Classification (NCBI taxonomy): domain Eukaryota; kingdom Metazoa; phylum Chordata; class Actinopteri; order Acipenseriformes; family Acipenseridae; genus Acipenser; species Acipenser ruthenus. Next base: position 19,478,472 of record NC_081198.1, on the reverse strand, counting down.
GAAGCTGTGCTAGTTGTAGCAACATTCGGGAGATCAGCCGCAGCTCCTCTGTCTGATCGAGGGTCAGTCCCCCCTCAGCAGCGGAGCCCCAAATGTGGCTCTGGTAAGCCACCAAACAGGTATTGTAGTTGCCCAACCGGGCAACAAAGGCATTAGCGGAGTAAGCCTTCTTTAGAAGGACCTCCGTGACCCGACATTGCTTGTTTGAGCAAGCCGCATCTTTGGACAGCAGCGCAAGGTTCGCTGGTTGCGCCAAAGCTGGAATAGTGGACCCGACAGGAGGAAACTGGACCAGACCATTTTTATCCCCCTCGTGAACCCTATAGGTCATACCTGACCTAGGGACCGCAGGGGCTGTGGCCGGGTGCTGCCACGATGAGGTCAGTTCCTGCCAAAAATCCGGGTGGATGGGCGGGGCCTCAGAGGGTAGCTCCTTACGCTCGTTATAAACAGAGCACCTCTCAACTGTCGCACTCGGCCATGGCACCCTAAGTGCGTCATTGGCTCGATGCATCAGGGGTATGAGCTCCCCAGGCAAGGGAATCAGAGGCAGCTAGTCCAACGCTGGATCCTCTGAAAAGAACACCTCACGATCCTCAGCTCCTTCTGAAGCGAGGACAGAGAGAGCGTCCTCCATTCCACCCCCCCCCCCCCCCCAACTCAACCTCTGCCAGTTCCGGTGGCGGAGGGGGGGAGAGAGAAGCCGCTTGTGAAGGTGGAGCAACAGGCGCTCGCATCACAACAGGTGCTTGCACCACAGCAGGTGTCTGCACTGACAGAGACCGCACCTGCAACAACTGGGTCAGAGTTGACTGCTGTTGCTGGAACATCTCACACATATACAGCCAGTGGTCCGATGATCGGGACCTGTGCCTCCTTTTCTTACCCCTTGGGGAAGGAGAAGCATGAGAGGAAGAGGATGAGGAGGAAGAGGGACTCCTCCTCCTGTGCTTCCTGGACTCCTTGGAACCCCGTGCCCTGGCACTGTGCTCAGCGGAGCGAGGCCTCTGGCTAAGCTCCCTGGAATGGCGCTCCGTGGAGCAGCGCTCTCCAGAACTGCACCATACAGCACCCCCTACTACTACCAGCTGCCTCTGCAGGAGGTAACTGCACCGGGGTAATTGAGACATCACTGGACTGGCGCATAAGCCTGGACCGTAGTGATCGCTTGCTGAAAACAGCGCACTGCACACAAAAGGCAGGGTCTGCCAGAGCTCGCTCTGTGTGTTCCTGACCTAAGCAGCGCACACATCTTTCATGGCCATCAGCCACTGGCAGCTTGGCGCCACAGTCAATACAACCGTGAAACATAGTAGTGTAGGTACAAACAGGCTTAGTAAACTAGTGTGGGTACCCAATGTAAAGTACACCCAACAGTTAGCTTGGTACCGAACCTGGTACTGAGCGTTTGTTCTAGGTACTGAGGGAGTAGGTACCAACAGACTTAGTAAAACTAGTCTGGGTACCAATAAAAGCCTGGTACCGAACGTCAGTTCTGGGTACCGTTGGTATCAACAGACCTGGTATGAACCAGTCTGGGTACCAAATACAAATACCTACCGTCGGTACCGAAGCGTATGCTAATGCGGTAACGTCCGTACCGAAGCGTATGCAAACGCGGTAGCGTCAGTACCAAGCGTATGCAAACGCGGTACCGAAGCGTATGCAAACGCGGTAGCGTCAGTACCGAGCGTATGCAAACGCGGTACTGAGACACGGTACTGTGTCTCGATAGAGAATTAATAAGTCAAAGGCTGCGTCAACTCTGGTGCCGAGGTACAAAGAAGAAAAAACGCAAACCTAATGTACAACAGCAGCAGCCAGCAATCCTACAAAAGCAGGAGATCTCACAAAGAGATGCACGCCAGCTAACCGTACAGTGAAGAGACTGTGTAACAGTACTATACTTCAAAGGTTGCGTCAGCTCTGGTACCAAGGTACAAGAAGAGAAAACGCTAACCTTGTGCTAATGCACAACAGCAGCCAGCAATCCTACAAAAAAGCAGGAGATCTCACGAAGAGATGCACGCTAGCTAACTGTACAGTCAAACACTCAGTTACAGGTTATTCTCAAGCCTGAAAATAACCTCTGTACTACAGCCGTAATACAGTGTCCTGTGAGCCCACAGAACTGAATCCCGTTTTCTGTAAGAAAAAACAAGGGAAGGGGTATACAGTGATGTAAACAACACTGAATACACAAAATAATAATACAACAACAAAACTATCTCACGGGGATAGATTTTTTTTCTGGAACAGAGCCCTGTCCAGATGAGAGTTATCTGCCGTAATAGTAAACTAGACCCGGGGGAGGACGAACGCAAGTCGCAGGCTCCCGCTGGCGCACTGCCAGGTCGGGCTGACTAGATCAAAAACTAGGCAATAATATAATATTTTAAACAACGGTAGCGACCGTAGTAAAAACACTGTTAGAGACAGAATACTGCAAAACAGGTTAAACAAAGCAATACTACTAAGTAATAAGAAATACTTAGCTCAGATGCTTTCACTCTTAGTGAAAAAGGAAAAAGAGAATTTGCAAATGGTTGCAATGTGCTTTTGTCGGGGCAACTCACATTGCATCATGCACTCTCGCGAGAGTTTGTTGGCATAATGCTTTTCAGTTCTTGGGTTCTTAAAGGGGAATAACCCATTGGTGATGGTTAATATTTTGTACTTGAAAGAGAACCACAGGTACCACATTCAGTTTTGTACGCGCCAACCTTATTTTTAAAATGATTGAATCTGTCATTTTTTTCTGTTATTAAAATCAACAATCCACCATGCACAACTCCTATCTTTCGTATTTCTGAAACCAAATAACTAGCGATGTACTCTTCTCATTCTAAGTGTTGGTAACTGTGATCTACTTTAATGATTTACAGTGGTGGATCTAATACCACAAACCTTTAATTCTATATAAATCTCTGAATAATCCCTCGTATTAACATCCTTAAAAAAACAAATACAGCAGAAACGATCTGTTAAGTTCAGGATGTAGGGTGTCAGCATTTCAATGTCCTGTTTGTACTGTTAAAATAGACCACCTGCAAATATAAAGCATGTGCAAATACTGATTTATACTAAGAAATCCCATGACTTTCTATTCGGTAGATATGTTACGGGCTCCTGATCACTGCTCACAAGCAGTTTAAGACTCTTGTTCTCGCCTACCGATGTCTTGAGCAGACTGCACCCAGCTACCTCTCATCTCTCCCTAAACCCCAACCCGACCTCTCCGCTGCGCCTGCACTAGATGACTGGCTGTAACTCCTCTACACTCCCCTGCCTCCAGAGCCCGCTCCTTCTCCACCCTCGCCCCGTAGTGGGGGAATGACCTTCCTATGGATGTCAGGACTGCCCAGTCCCTGACCACCTTCCGGTGCCTCCTCAAGACACACCTCTTCAGACAACACCTGTAAAACTCAACTCTTCCCTTCTGGACAATATAGCACTCTGCCTCTAATGCAGTTTAACTTGCACTTATCTGCTCCCTGTTTTACTGTACTTAATCCTGCACTGAACCCAATCTGTAGTATCTTGTATTTCACTTGCACTCGTATCTAACCCTGATGTAACTATCAACACTGTTATCTGCTCTTGAACTGCCCCGATATCAAATCATACTGTGTTTTGTATTTGCTCTTATTAGGACTAAAGTCATTGTATTTTGTATCTTGCTCTTAATTATACTGTAATTCTTGATATGTATTTTTGTATACAACTGTAAGTTGCCCTGAGTAAGGGCGTCTGCTAAGAAATAAATAAGAATAATAAATAAGAATAATAAGAATAATACGGTAAAAGTCAGAATCTGGTCAATCTTAAGTTTTACCGGTAAATGTCAACATTTACCAAATAAGTTGGTAAAATGTCTGAATTTATGAAGAAATAAAATTGCTTTTCGGTATTGGTAAATGTCTAAAATTATGAAGAAATAGACTGCTTTTTTTACATTTACTGGTGAATCATATGATTTACCTAACGCATTGGTAAATGCAGGTATATCATTGAAGAATGTATTTATTCCTGCATATAAATTATCAATGAACAAAACAATAATTAATGTCAGAGAATATATTTATTGCTGCATACACATTTTCCATTAACAAAAAAAAGTCAAACAATATATGTATTTCTGCATAGGAATGTTCCATTAACAAAATAATCATTAATGAGCGTACAGTAATGCACAATTGAGCAATTCTGAACAATATTGTGATCCACTCATGTAGAACAACCAACATTCTGGTAAATTTGTATATAAAACAATTCATAATGACGTTGAAGGATCTTGTACTCCAAATACGTAGTCATTTGATGAAAAATAACATTCTGTTAAATGCAAATTAAATCATTTAGGACCTAATTTTTTCAACAGAAAATCACACTTTGGTTATGACACAAAACACGACTAATACAGGCACTGAATAGATAGTTACTAACTTACTGCAGCATGGTACTCTTGTGGCACTTGGAGTTACACAGGACTCTTGAAGCCTTACAATGCACGAAAGTGAGACATTTGGTCATTATCCAAAGGCACTTGGTTATTCTTGAGATGTACCGGTAAATGTCCAAAGTAAAGCCTTATCATGTTTATTTCTGACATTTAGCGTTTTGCTTGGTAAATGACGGCATTTACCAGTAAAACCAGTAGATTTGCCAATATTTAGACTTACCATAACAGATACATGTATGTACATAAACAATACAAGGATATCTGTTTAACAGAATGTAGATCTTTTTAAGAGTGCTGTCAGGCCCATGACATGTTGGTCTTGTACAGAGGATAATAGAGCCCCTTTTGCACTGGCACTCCTACCGGGTCCGGACCCAGGTCCTGGCTACCTGGGTCACAATCCTGCGTAGTGTGAAACCAAGTACCTGGGTTAACCCGGGTCCCAGTGACGCACCTCAGGATGTAGGTCTATATGCTTTGACCCGGGTGGAGTGAGACAAAATGCTTGACAGCCGTTCGTGAGCCGACGCAATAACAAACAGCCACACCTGCATGAAGGTTTCACTTCCGCAAGGAACATTTCTGTTTATTCTGTTTAGCCATATTTATGTGGATTGAGACACATTGTGAGCCAGATTTGCTCTAATCAACATTTGGGCCGACGGTTCAATCCAGAGAAGCTTGGACAGTTCAATCTAGACAAGCTGCTTTCAGGGCACTGATATGTGCATTGTGTACTTGCATCTGTCACCCAGGTCAACCTTGCTTTATCAAAAGCAGTGTGAAATCGCTTACCCGACCCACTTGACAACGGGTCCTGACCCGGGTAGATCATGCCAGTGTGAAAGGGGCTTTAGAGACAATAGGAGGCAGACCTGCGACGTGTACAAAGATTAGGAGTCACGTTGCTACGAAGAAAGCATGGTAAAGAAAATGTTTAAAAAGGCATATCAAAAATGATACATTTGATAGAAACTTTTTTTTTTTTTCTTAAACTGCGAAATACCTTCAGCCTGTCTTTTGGTTTCATCCATTTCAGATACAGGGTACACCAGCTGTTACTGACTGAACTCACTAGAAGAATCAAACAAATAATTTGTATGTTTAGTCTTTGTACATGAGACAATGCACTTAACATATTTAGAGGTGTGACACTGAATATATGTATAGGATCTAATGGGGACATGACCTATAATATGAAGATGCAGATCACAGTATGCATCAGTGATGTCAGTCAAGTACAGACAATGTATACTAATAATAAAAAATAAAAATAAAAAACACAAGCTACATATTGCAGGTGTTTCTATGTATTGGTCTAACTCCTGTATACATAGTGAAGGGTTTTATAGAGTAACTATGAAGTTATATCACTGTAAAACTGGAATGACTAGTAGCCCAGAGATGAATTAATTGAACAACACTACTCTTGGGGGGAAAATGCAGTTTCAAATGATCTTGCATTAAAGGTTAAACTGCAATTAAAATGTCAGCTTCTGGCTTAATAGCCTCAGCTACAAGGGTGCATCACATGCTTTGCAGAACCGTAGAATGTGAGCAGCCCTGATCTACTCCGAGACACCATTCCCAAGAGGGGCTAGCTAACTAAAAGCATGGCTTCACACAATTCATCTGCTCGGTTAAAAGGCCAGCACTTGCAGGCCGTTGTCTATAGTTGTGAATGGAAGTGCAAATCAAGTAATTAGTCGGCACAACATGTTGTGTATGTGTGTTTTTCTCCCCCTAAAAACAATTAAAATAAATGTTACAAAATGTATTCATGCATTAAACCCAGATGGGCAAGCATCTCCCTATGTCCCAGATTCTGAAACACTCAGTAACAAAATGGTGTCCTAACCAAGTGTTATCACAATTATATAAAGCAGGATACATGCATATGTAAAACTAGTGTAACAGATGAATGTATGGGTGTGCCTCTGCTAAATACAATATCCTGCAGATTTCATTTGATGATACAGTTCAAGGGAATGCTGGGCAGCGCAGAAAACAGGGCAGTGCAGGAAGTCTCATTTAAACAGGCAGCACCACCATCTGGAAATGTGCACCATATGAAGGCCTGGGTATATATTTCCAACTAAAAGCATTTTGTTTATAAACAGATTCAATCGGGTGCCTGCTCAGGACATATGGTTTGTGCATTGTGAAGGCTTTTATCCTTTAACAACATTCTCTGTCCGTTAAATGTCTCTTTTCCGTCTCTGGCAGCAGAGCTTTTAAAATACCGGCTGGTAATTATGATTTATGATTAATGCATGATGCGGTTCAAACAAGCCCTTTTTAGTCTTTCTAATGACAATAGCACTAAAAAAATAAATCACTCTATGTCCTAAATCCAGGCAGCAAAGTAAAAAGACCCACAAAGAGAGATTCTATACAATTCCCCGTTATTGATATGCAAATAATATTTTGATGAGCAGGATCTCCTCCAGTTTATTCCTTTGTTGCGGTCTACAGGTTCATTTGGTAGGTGCACTTTAATAGAGAAATTATTAAACCATGGTAATCGCCTCGTTCACACTACATAAGAGGTCTCAGGAAATGCACTGCACAGTGGTTTAGTCTAGCTGACGCATCCACCCCATTGTACTGTTTTATTTTTCCTGGCTTAAAGAATCCACACGTTTGTCTAATTTGGTTTCAGCCTCTGACAGTGCAGTGTGCTATGCGATTTCATATACTAGTATCTCTCATTTGGCTGGGCTGCTGTGCAATCTCTGTAAATACACAAAGAGGGGCAAACTGTTTTTGGAGCAAGACCCGCAGTTTATCTCCAATCCACTACACATTCTATTCAAATTGCTGTTCGTATCTTCGTCTCTCAATGTCAATATGCGCTTGATGTGTGATGTTAAAGTTTCAGTGAAGGAACGGTAAATGTTACAAGTGTAATACATTTAAATATGCCCCACAGGGATGCCATTTAGTGTTGACTTATCAAAGTGTCGAGTTAACCACGGGTGCACATTAGCCATGGCATTGGCATGCATACAAGTAACAGTACTCACACGTTTACAGTATTTACAAGTTTATTTTTAGTTAAATGTCCTTATGAAAATGGTTGAAAGAACTGCAGTGAATGAATCAATTACAGTGTACAAACTCAGTATAACTCGTACAGTTCATTTGAAATAAGAATAAAATAACTACAGCATTATTTTTACAAAAACAATCCAACCACAAACTGTGCACAAACTGTTGACGACTATACTTTTAGGTATTGGTTTGTACTGTCTAATTTGACGGCTTAAATAGCAAAAAACTTAACAAATGTACATTATACAGAATGAACTCGGTGAACAAAAAACAATAAACAACTTCGTTTCACACAGAAATCAAACATTGTCGATTGTTTCGCATGCAAAAACACGCGCTTTGAAAGTTCTGCTGTTCGTTCATTTTTTCATTTTAGTCTGAAATTCAAAAAACAAAACTAGAAACAAGAGGGGCAACACTGAATTCATCTTTGCATAGGTTTACTTTATATAACCATTAACATTCAGCACACTCGATTAACATAAAATATACAGCAGTTTCTAAATATAACCTATGCAGGAAAGGTTCAAATCTCTGGACAGCTGCTGTAATTGGGGGCACTGACCTTTGCTGGCTACAATGTTCATCCTGCAGGACAGGAGTTGTTCACAGCTCTCATCACACCACTGTATCAACATTTGAGTTTCAGTGTACCTGAATGTTTAAATCTAGAATTTCAAAGTGATTTGGGGTAAAATGTTTGTCATTAAATTTATGAAGTTTCTTTTAGTATTTGTAAATTCAGCACTGTCAAGTGTTTACTAGTCATGCACGGTAACTTCTACACACAGACAGGCACTTCCGTGTATTCTGTGATTCTGACAGTCTCAATTACTCTTGCTCTAAATTTTCCTTGTCAACTTTTATCACAGCTTTACTGGATAAGCGCTTCCCTAGATATATGCTAATAAGGGTGACATAACTATGTAAGTGAAGACAGACAGACAGACAGACAGACAGAGACATCTCTTATCTTCTGGTAACCGATCACAAAAATAAGTTACTATATTATTATTTATTATTATTATTATTATTATTATTATTATTATTATTATTATTATTATTATTAGGCCTTGTGTTTCTTATTGTAGAATAGATGTCATCTAGCACAGTTTGAGCACATTCACTTTGCAGTTCCCTCTCCTAAACTGGCACTTCCTTTACAATAATAAAAGGCATCCCACACAGCACATAAACTTGCAGTATCTGAAAGCACCTGCCAAACAAGGGTGACAGAAAGAGTGCGCTGTCAGTGGGTCTGCTGGTGTTAAAAGGATTAAGAAGCAGGGTGAGCCTAATCAAATGAGAGGAACCTCGCTGTGCCACTAAGTGTTAACCTTGCCAATCAGAGTGTGAGCAGGAGCATGTCGGCACGCATTAGTTCCCAGCTGCCCTTGAACCGTGCCTCTCCCTGCTCCAGGGCCTTCTCTCCCTGCACCCTCACAAGGAGGCCAGACAATCCCATTACAGGGACACGCTAATACCACTACCGTTCTTCAAAGGGAGCTCACAGCGGATTAAAAACTCACAAAACTGAGCGCAAAATAAAAATAAAAACTGAAGTCAAAATAATGAACAAACAAGTATGCTACATAGAACTGCTGCCATGACTGGAAATGAAAACTAGCACTATCAGAAAGTAGATCACCACGACCTACACCACACAATGGAAAAAAGTATGTTATACTGAAAAGTGGGTTCATCCATGTACTCTGAATAACTTGTGCTAAAGAAGGTCTAACCAATTTCATCCCAATTGAATCAGCAGTTATCTAGATAAACGAGTGCCTCCACTATGAATAGTGGAAAAAGAACAGCGCAGCTCATTCAACTTAAACAAACCATGAAATGATAGATGCACACTGAAGTCGCTATCAAGTCAGGTAATGCACAGATCCCCGTCCCTCTTGCAGCACTCATTACTGCCCTTTTATTTCTTGATTTTCTACTGTACAACACAAAAAATATCAGGGAAAAATCTATCTGAAATCACTGCTGAGCTTAGAAGTTTATCAGCTTATCAGAACAGAGGGGTGTATCGTATACCTGCCATTTTACCTACTGTATATAACAAACAGTATAATAGAAATTGAAGAATTGATACCAAAACAAAAATCACAGAAGCTAAACAAAGGCAAGATATTGCTAGATATGCTCATGGTGCTGAAAGGGGTAGGGTTTCAGTACGTTGTGTGAGAAAATGATTTGTAGATAGAATCTGATCTGAAATGTCATTTTTACTCAAAAAGAAAGGTGGCAAATAAAAACAAATGAATTAGACTTTGGCTTATACTGAAGCACACACTGTCATTTTATGTAATGACAGTGTGTGCTTCGGGAATAAGCCAAAGTCTAATTCCTCATGAACAGCTGCTTACTGCTTTCACTTTTCCATTATAAATGTATGATCTACTGAGCTGGGCTAGAGTTTAATTAAGCAATAATGACTGACAGGCAGGGCATTTCCTGGCCGCTAATGCCCCGTAAGCGGAAGCCGAGGGACTTTAACCCAGCCGGGGTATTATCGGCCAGGAAATGCCCTGCTATTACAAACCGTCTTCATGGTTTTTAACAGCAATAAATTTAAGATTTATAACCTTTTATTTATTGTTTTCTATATGTCCTGCGGTGCTCGTCCTGTGCTGCTGTAGCGGTTCTTCGACAGTATAATTATGCCTGTGAACAGCGAAGGGAACTATTTTTTCTTAACAAACAAACCAAACATTAAAACATCAAAACACGGTTTAGTTTTTAATTTATTTAAGACAGGGAAAACATTTAAGACTGTTGTGTTTCATCTGCTTTTTCGAAAAGAAAAGTTACAGTTTTAAATAGGTAAATATAAATGTAACTAACAGTATTATTAAACACATTAATTTACTCTTAAAAGAAAGGAATTAAATTAGTAATTTAAATGAGTGCTTTTTTTTTTAAATTGCAGGTTTCCTGTGAAAGTGCAGTTTTGAAACATAGCGGGTATGTTCGTGGCTGAGATTTCTGAGGGTGGAGCAAAGCATTGGGCTTCGGTTTCTGATTGTGATTTTGCAGGTTTGCAATTTGTTGGAAGGTTTTCTGCTGATTTTCAACTATTGATGGCTGGTGGACATCAATAATTGCAGGAATTAAGACATTGGAAAGATGTGAAGACCACTCTCATTTGATGGAGCCAGTGATTTTGTATAGAGGACTAATTTGTGACCTGTACTAGCCATTATTTCATGGGTTTGTTGTGGTTCTGACAGTTGACAGTTATGCTAGATGTTCTTTTTGGCGGATTGATACCTTACTGTACTTTTTCAGTGATGGTTGTGTGGACATTCTGAGGGCATTTCCTGGCAGTTAATATCCTCTACAGCTCAACCAATCAGACGACAGCATTCCTGTTCTATTCACAGGTTTACACACCCTGCAGGAACAGCAGTGACGGAATCAGAACCCCCCCCGCCCGAATTGTTTCTAATTGTTTCTAATGCGGATGATTCGTATGGTGCACATGGCATTTGGCTGAAGGAAAAGCAAACAGGCAGTACAACGCAAAAGAAAATGTCACTAAAAGTGATTACTTGCAATTGTCTTTCAATACAATTTCATCAGTAGCAGACAGGTGTGATTAATTAATTGTAGGTCGATTGAGTAATCGATCAATAGAAAACGTATACATAAAATATATACAGGTATAAACTGAATATATATTGGAGTTCTCCCAGATAACGGAAGCTGACATGAAGTAGATGAACTTACTGCAGAGCAGCATTTATTAGCCATGTGCTGGTTTAAAATTACAGCTGTGATCCTTGAATCATAACGTTGCTTAATAATTGAACAACTGAATTCATACAAGCATGACATTTAAAACATTAAAACAGATAATAACTAGTGGTGACTTACTGTATGTCCCTTCAAAGCAAGTGGCTGACTGTCATTTACACAAGAACAAACCATTGCCAATAGCACAAGTGTGTTTGACTAGAACGGCAAAATAAACCCTGTCCCTGTTAATCCCACAATGTATTTGTATAGTGCTCCCTCTATGTTGCTATCTGGAGGGTCTGCTGGTGAAGGGTCCTCATACATGAAAATATAGGACTTGTACAATTCACCGTTAACACAAACAAACCGGATCAGTGAATTATCCAATTGTGAGTTTGAAAGCATTTTCCATCACTATGTATGAACAAACTTACCGTAGGGAGTGTCTCACAACCAAATTTGAATGGGAATGGGGCTTTCTTTTTGGAATTAAAGTAAACAACTTTATAAGAAGGTTAGTTTTTTAACACAAATACGAAACTATTAATATTTAGTGTTGGAATATTTTTTAAAATAAAATGAATGCATGGTTGGGAGAAATGCTGGTCACCTTTTCCATTGAAATCTCTGTGATCCTCAAAACCCTTTTTCAAGTGCCTTTATTCATCTCTGGGGAAACCCTTGCATCCATTAAGTAATTTAGCAGAGAGAGCAGTGGAAGAATTAACAGCAGCATGTTAAGAGACTGGAAGCTCATAGATTTACAAAAAAAAAAAAAAAAAAAAAAAAAAAAACAACAATCAGCTGCTTATACTTATTCTGTACAGGGATATATACCCTCTTCATAACAAAGGCTCTTCAGCATTTCACTTCACAAGGTCCCTAATACTATAAGTGTTTAAAAAAAAAGCAAATATTCACTACATTTTAAGTAAAAATCACATGTGGATATTGCTCACATACAGAGCAAAAAAGGCCAGAATATTCATTAAGTAGTACAAACTGGTCTGTTTTCATGAAAACAAAAATGTAATTTAGCAATAACGTATCTAAGACTATACTAATACAGCATTAAAACTATTAAAATGTAGGGTCACATGTAAATTATGCCAATTATTATTTTTTTGTTGTGGTTATAAATATGTATTTTCTCATGTGGGCGTGGATCAAATTGGTGGTGACAAATTGTAAAACTTTCAATTTCTTGTAAAAAAAAAAAAAAAAAATTATATATACATATATATATACATATATATATATATATATATATATATATATAATTTTTTTTATTAATACCATATTATCCCATTGAAACTTTACCTTGTGTCGGAGTGATTGATTCCCCACTGAAAAGGTTAATAAAAGGTGCAGCGATCAGAACTACCAAGTGATTGGGGGGAAAAATGAAAGCTTTCTGATTTCATTTTAAAGCGTTGTTTCCAGTGAGCCCTGATTGATAGGAATCCAATGCTGATATCGGTGTTAAGGGGGCTCAGTTGATTTACTGCAGTTTAAATTGAGGCTCATAAACTAGGCTTCCTTTACTTTCAATTGACAGTCCATGTATTGAAGCACACCAACAAAATGGCTTATTGGTTAGCGGACAGTTTCCAAGCAATCTAAGTAACTACCCACAATGCCTGCAATGCTGTTACTAGGGAGTGAAACACGCACTGCTGAATGCTTACTCTTATCAGTGTGTTTAAAATGAAAATATTTAGAAAACATACAGAAGAGTTTCTGGCAATTGCAGCTGTTTGGGACAGGTATGAACATTTGCTTTAATGAATGATCAAGAACACATTCATAAAATACATAAAAAATAAAATAGAATGAAGAAAATAATGATCAATGTCGAGGGTCATTTTTGGGTGTATGAAGGACTGTACAAATGAACTGACAGGTGTCTCCATCCTCTCAATGCTAAAAAAAGATCTAAACCGTCATAATTATAGACGCGTTTCTATACATAAATGTAAATGTGAGATGCGTCACCCCACTGCCTGGGATGTGCCTCCTCTGTGTGTGTGGGTGTGTGTGTGTGAGCCTGATACACAAAATCATCTTTAGTTTCAGAAGTGGAAATATTCTTTCATTCGAAATAAAAGTCCCGTTATTAATTAAGCTGACAAAATAACTATTAAAAGAGGGGAAGAGGGTTAGGTTCTTTAATATCCATATTAACGACTGCAATGAAAAACATGTTTCTGACCTTATGATACTGCGGTGCCATGCAGCTGGAGATTTATTCCCATTGAATCGGGAGCGCTTCCATTATTATGCACAAGGCAGCTAGCCCTGCGGTTATTTTATTGGAAACTCCAGGCAGCAACATTATGACGAATCCTGGGAGATATTTATTATGACGGAGCCATTTGTTATGTGTTGGAGTGCAGGCAGGGAAGTGTACGAAGGCTGCTTCCATGGAATTCCAATCAGCTTTTTAATTCAAAGCTTTCAAAGAGAATCTGAGCATGTGTTTAGGAGATAATGTTCTGCATTTCCCCCTGTGCGATAGTGAATGGGTGTTATTAAGACATACATTATGGGAGAAAAGTACAGAGCTATAATAGTGTGCTCTGTCTTATTTCACAACATGATCTAACTTAAACAAATATTAAGCACTGTGTATGAAAGCTGATCGATAACATTATAAAAGTGATACCTTTTCAGGTCCAAATGTACTGACCTGTATAGACTGCTAGATTGTGCACAAAACCATGAGGGCAAAAATCATTTTCAAGCACTGACAGATGTGAAACTCTGGCTGGGATTAAATTAGTACTGCCGCCCTGTTGCTATCCTTATAGCGGCTTTAACTCTTTAGCTGCCATCGTAAATACAATATCAACATGGTAAAAACTGCAACTTTAAAATGTACACACCAAACAACATTCAAATGTTCATATAAACCAGGAAGATGACAGATTACGGGTGGGATCTCAGAAACAACAGCTTCCCTGAGGCTTTCTTAACTAATCAGTTTCACAAATAAAGCTGCCAAATCCTGCACACATTATTAAATAGAATCTTTGGCAATGATCTTTCGATTGGAATGAAAAGCCATGTATTTTTATTTGAAAGCATGGTTAAGGGGCTTCATCTTTAAATCCGCCACATCAAGGCATGGCGGGATACAGGGTTAAATTGCTAAACCCAGGCATAATGGCTCAACACATGCTGTCGTGAACGCATCTTGGTGTTCTGCCATCACTGAAGATAAGCTGGTACAGCTTCCCTACCTACAGCAACCCTCCTTTACCCAGTAATAAAAGGATGAACTAAATCGATGTACTAGCAGGAAACAAAACCTCTTCTACTTCACTGCAAACCTCGTCATTTCTCAGTGTAAACATTCTTTACACTGATACGGATAAAGGGCTTTATGAAAAAGAAAATTGGAAAAAAATTATGGAAATATTACTTAGAAGTTTCATTTTGCTTTTATTATTATTCAGGGTATAATATAATTTAATATAATATAATATGTATAAAATATGTCACCCAGTGCAGTTTGGGGCAAGGGAACTGTGAAGCGAAACTGGCGATTTTTTATTTTGCACATAGACATAATTTGCACACAATAACATGAGCTTTATTAAAATGCAATCAACAGCAGGACTGTAGAATTGAAGGGTGACGATGTTGTTTAGATCCTTATTGAGCATGGTATATTTCACACAAATCCTCAAATGCATACAATGCTTACCTGTTTTCACTGCTGTGTCCCCCACTGTAAGTGTTGCAACTTTACTTTGTTCTATTAAAATCTTTGTTTAACAAACAAATAACAATCAGATAATAGTAGTGTAATAAATGACATAGGGAAAAACCCAGGACATAAGAAAGCATCTGCAGAGGTTTCAGAACTATTGTCTGTGTTGTATCTTCCCTTTCAGAACCAGTGCTGTCAAATCCTGATTGCTAGTAGATACTAAGCAGTAACTCCACCCTAGGATAATTCATGAAATAGTTTGTGTCTTTCACTGCAAAAAAATAAATTACAAACGGACAAAGATTTGTGTTTTAGATGAGTTTACTGGTCTGTAGTTTTGAGTGGTTTTCTTTCCCATACTATTAGAGAGGACTGCAGTGGAGTGATCTATCCTATACTACTAGGGAGGACTGCAGTTTTAAGCAGTTATCTTTACTGTATACAGCTCTGCAGTGTTGAGAGAGTAAAGAGTATGAAAGATACTATATATATATATATATATATATATATATATATATATATATATATATATATATATATATATATATATATTAGAGAAAAATGT
This sequence comes from Acipenser ruthenus, assembly GCF_902713425.1. NCBI lineage: Eukaryota > Metazoa > Chordata > Actinopteri > Acipenseriformes > Acipenseridae > Acipenser > Acipenser ruthenus. The sequence goes on along the minus strand of NC_081198.1, from coordinate 19,462,926 downwards.
TGATCACCATATATTGTTTGAACCCCAGAATCATGCTGCTACACCACTTGCTTGATGTGTATTTATTGACTGTCACATTTTGTTTGAACTTTTGAACTTCCAAATATATTGTACTTCATGCTGGAAGTCATGATGGTACATTGGCAGTCTATAAAATATGCTCTGAAAAGACACCAACCCCTCTATCCCCACCTCTCCCTGCTGTCTTACATAATTCGTCACAATGAACTACTTGTAGCCCGGCCAGATATTTATGACTATTGATCTACCTGGTCCGAGCCAAAGACTTTTGTTCTCCCGGCTCAGGGACTCTGACCTCAATTAAGTTATGAATTTCAATCCGATAGACTGCAGCGCTTACCCCACCGCTCTCTCTGACTGGATTCATTAGAATTAGCGAAGCTGGGAGTCACCCCAGCGCGCCTCATGGATCATGTTGTTTTAATAATAAATAAAGTGCCGGCGGCAGCGGACAAGTAAAGGTTCTTGAGAGATTATTCATCCCTGGACCAGAATTTACAACCTGCCAATATCAATTGCAGCGACTTTTTATTGTCGCCCCCCAATTTCTAGTTTTGTTTGCTCGTTCGATCAGGTTGAGAGCTGTGATTTGAATGCTAAAAAGGATTTTACTGCTTTCAACATCCAGTCAACCTATTTTAAAAGGAGAGCTAACCAAGGTTTTAAAATCTCTTTCTGAACTTTTTTTTTTAGCACTGCACCCTCGTTTAAAGAGAGTCCTAACTAAGGTTTTAAAATACATTTCTTAACTTTTATTAGCACTGGCAACATTTTCACAAGTTCCACCCCTAAAGGAGGACTAACCAAAGGTTTACAATATTTGTATGCAGATTTAAATACAGCACAGTAAAAATGAAATGTTGCTTCTTGATACGGAATCACTTTAGGCTGCATGCCACATTTACTCCTGCAACCAGACCACGGCACAGCAAGTGATAAATTAACAGTGAAATGAATAACTAAAATGAAAACAACTTGTGCAAAGACAACCTGGGTGGTATAACTGATTTAGAAAAACCCACATAATGCATGTCTAATACAGTTAAGGATAAGTTGTCTGTCTTAAATCATTTCATTTGAGCCCCTGCAGAAAGTGGAATTTGCTTAAAATCTTGCAGCAACGTGTTAAATCAAGTGCATAATTTGTGCTTTGTTAGTCTGGACACCTAAGCCTGCTGCAGGTATGTGCAGCAAACACACAGCTCAGGTGTGAAAGGGCAGGCAGAGAAACAGGACACCACAGACAGGTAGTGCCACTATCCACTCCACTGCACTGCACTCTCACATACAGGCAGGGCCATTATCCACTCCACTCTCACAGGCAGAGCCACTATCCACTCCACTGCACTCTCATACACACACAGGCAGTGCCACTATCCACTCCACTGCACTCTCATACACAGGCAGGGCCACTATCCACTCCACTGCACTCTCACACACAGGCAGTGCCACTATCCACTCCACTGCACTCTCACACACAGGCAGGGCCACTATCCACCCAACTGCACTCTCACACACAGGCAGGGCCACTATCCACCCCACTGCACTCTCACACACAGGCAGGGCCACTATCCACCCCACTGCACTCTCACACACAGGCAGTGCCACTATCCACTCCACTGCACTCTCATACACAGGCAGGGCCACTATCCACTCCACTGCACTCTCACACACAGGCAGTGCCACTATCCACTCCACTGCACTCTCACACACAGGCAGTGCCACTATCCACTCCACTGCACTCTCATACACAGGCAGGGCCACTACATTAAAAGTAAGACTGGGCATTTCCATCAAAGAATTTAACTCTAGACTTGATCTGATGCGATCAAAAACCCAGAGGCAGTGTAAACTGTGCCTGCTACTGTAGTAGGACTGTTCCTGTTTTATGTTAAACCTTTCTGTGTGTTTTTTATTTTTTCCTTAATTAAGTGAACAGCCAAACTTGTTTATGCCAGACTTGTTAGAAAGTCTGTAACAAAATGTTTGATTGTTATTGTCGATACGTTGTAGATACTGCATTGCTGAAGACACTCAGGTCAGGATTAACCTTTTGTGTTCCAGAGCTTACACAATTGCTGACTATGGTTTTACTCAATTGTTTTTCATTTAATGTAACAGATTCAAATACTAATCCATTTTTTTCTCATTACTCCCAAACTGTGTGTATTTTTATATATTATATATATATATATATATATATATATATTATATATATATATATATATATACACACACACACATACACACACACCTATACATACACCAAATCTATAATGTAGATAGATACAGAAACTTTGGGGAACTATCTGAAAATTGTTATTAATTAGTCATTAAGCAGACACTTTTATCCAAAGTGACTTACAGAGACTAGGGGTTGAACGATACATCAACAACTGCTGCTGTCATTTACAATAGGATCTCGGTTTTACATATCATCTGAAGGACAGAGCACAATGAGGTTACATGCCTTGCTCAGGGTCACACACAGTGAGCAATGGCTGAGCTGGGAACCTCCTGGTATAAAGCCCTTTTCTTTAACCACTGGCCTACCTAAAATGTTTGGTGCCACTGAGTATTTATAAATGAACAACTACATACTTAATAAAAAATAAAAAAAATCAACAAATAAAATACATAATGTTCTAAGCATGCTGCCAAAACATCCTGACATTTTGATCCCTTTAAAGATGCTCAGTGGAAATGTTTGAGGTGAAAAGGAGTTTTAATAAAGCAGAGTAAATAACTTCATTAGCTGGCTGGAAGTCAAACTAAAATGGTCCCCCATTAGACCAGGGTGTTACTCAGGCCAAGCAGACAGTCCATTATCCTCTGCTTGCTCAGCATGTTCAGAACCCAGAGCAGCAGAGGAAACAGACATGCCTGCTCTGCTCACCGGGACTGTGCAACAGACACATTTTCCTAAAAGGCAAGTAGGCTCAAAACTATTGCAGGAATCAGGGTTAAAACACCCACTTTATAGTATAAAATGTAACAAAAACATGCTTTAATTTTGAATTTATTCAAACCAATTGTATATTGCCACTACATGCACATTTTGCAATGCTTGAAGCTTAGTACAGCTTGACACAATGTGTGTGTGTATATACAGGGCTCGAAATTAACGCTGGCCATGCAGCAACTGCCGTGGATGCCCTTATCAATTGCCGCAATGCCTCTCAAAATGTTTGTCTATTCACGGCCATTATGGCTGAAGTGGCCTTTCAGCTACAGCAACTAGAAAGACGCCTGCAGTAGGAAGTGTTTGGGTCCAAACAATAACATGATCACGTGATTTGTGTGGTTAAGTGGCCCCAATTCCATACACAACACTTGTGTCAATATTTATGAATGCGTTATGACGTTGATCTGTAAAGGGGGGAAAAAAAGCCGGCATATCACATGAAGCACGAGAGGGATGATAACAATCTGATCGAACACAAATGCCTGGAAGTCCAGAGGTGCTGTATTAACACCAGCAGAGTACGGGAACCCCAGGTTCCTGCAGCAGCTGTGATGGGGACCAAACGTGTGTGAGTACTGGTTTGTAAAAAAATTGCTTAAATGAAATGATGCATTCAAGAAATTTAGAAAATTTTAACAATGAAAAACAAATAAAAAAACACTTCCGGTCTGTATGTTGCACATGCCATTAACAAAATTCCCCCAAAACTTAAAATAAGAAAATAAAAAAGAAAATAATGATAACGAAGGGCTGAAATGCAGCAAAAGGTCAATAATATTAATACAAATAATAATAAAAGGTGAAAAGGTTATCAAGTTAAAAAAGGTTTTCTTTGTGAACTCCAATAAACCAATGTTGTCTTTCGCCACAATCAAATCATAGTCTAAATAAAAGTTTAGTTTCAACACAACAGCTGCATCTATCCTATATCTATCTATCCTATATGTATTTGAGTGTGAGGATGATTTAATTGAACAGCAACTTAACTAGTTACACAGTGAACTGGTAACATCTGACTTCAGCTAAAGCAGCAGGCACGGTAATTTGAGGCATTACCATAATAATGGGTTTTATCAGGGGTGAAATTCTAATGGTACTCACTGATACTTATTGTATCTGCTTTTCATCCAACGCATATGCATTCCTTCCACTCTGTCTACTAGCGTTCTGTCAGAAAGCAGTCTCGTCGCAGAAACTAAACAATCATTACAATATTCTTGAAATAACCAATGGCAATGGATGATCTATTTACCTGAGTTATTGACAGCAAGATCATGAGGACAAGTTATTTGGCAGCTTTGGTGCCAATCATTATTCAACCAAAATCGGTCAGTCTCATCCACCTATGGATTTATATGGTTGGTCAGTAATGTTGCCAAAATAATTGAGTCCTGTCGGTACCCTACCCTGATATCGACTACTAATTATTTATGAAATGGAAAGTAAAAGATTAATTGAATTAATTACAATGAATGTTCATTGAATTAATTACATCTGAAGTTAGTTTACTGTTATGAAATGTTTAATTTAGTACTATTTAACACAGTGCACTGCCATCGAGACAGAACATCAACTACAGTGACAGCCAAACAGTCCACGACAACAATAAAAGATACAAATAAACCTATTTGAAATACAGACTTAAACTAGGGGAAAAACTAGCTCACAAATCTTTTATGCTGGTTCTACCGTAGTCCTTCAAATTTAAGACACCCTCAATTTGATGAAAAAACTAAAACATCAAATAAATATGCATTTACAAAGATACAACCCCAATGACGCTGTTGTATCGTACAAAACTGCTTTTTTATTGTGCTGTGTACTATAGTACTTACGATGGTGTCTCTGTCGTACACACACCCCTCACTCACTTACGGCATCACGCATCCTGACAACAGCAAGCAAAACACAACACTCCACAGGCAGCAATGACTCTTCCTTGAAAATGGCTGCCTGTATGTCATGGATGATTGGTTTGTCTTTTCTCAGCAGTAAGTCCTGTTGCTGCTTGTGTATTCGGGCTGTTCATTTTTTCTCAGCAGTCAGTTACGTTGCTGTTTGTGTACTCGGGTAGTCGCGTCTTTTGTTGCCGATTTTAATACACGCATCGCTATACTGTACACGAATTTAAGATGCAGGATATTTTTGAGAAGCAAAAAAAGGTTAAAATAAGTGAGTCTTAAATTCAAAGGATTATGGTATTTATAATAATTACTCTCACAACCACTACAACTAATGTAATCATTTCTAAGCATAGTGTATAAACTTTTTTTTTTTTTTGCAACAGAAAAAAATAAAAACAACAATAATAACAACAATAACAATAATAATAATAATAAGTAGAGTTGCCAGCAACTTTATGGCTTCCAGTACCAGTACCAAACACTTTAGCAAATAGTGCAGAATGCCAGTACCAGTACCAAACACTTTAGCAAATACTGCAGAATGCCTTTTTTACATAGTAACCATGACCCTATGTGCACTCTCTCAGGAGTTATAAGCCAGTTTTACATTTGACCTTTAGGAAAAGGTCAGAGGTCCTGACATTTTTTGATAGAGCATACATGGGTTACTATAGGTGTTCCATAGTAACCATGACCCTATCTGCACTCTACAAGGAGTTATTAGCCAGTTTTGTAAGTTGATGATGTCATCCAGCGTGGACACCATGTTTTTTATTGTAGCAACTTCCCTTTAACACCCTTTAAAAGACAACCACACTAGGATCATATGTGCCATTGGGTTTGTTTCAATTGGACTAGCGGTTTGGGAGAAGATGATCGTTGTAGTTTGTGATTATGACGTCTGTACAGTGCGATTTTGACGTCATGCAGCATGGCCACCATACCACATCAGAGTCTTACGAACACCAGTTAACCCTTTGCAGTCCATTTATTAAATGCGCGTCAGGCACGCCAGGTCTAATTTATTTTCACACGCGCAGTTAATTTTAGACGCGCTGTTTAAAAGTATTTTTTTTCACAGTCAAACGGGTTTAAAAGGCCCTGCATATCAACAAAGCACTCACTAGGCATCTCCAGCCCCGCCCCACCCTTTCGTTTGCTATAGGTTTCACATATGCGAAGAAATAAATAATAATAATAATAATAATAATAATAATAATAATAATAATAATAATAATAATAATAGTCATACCGATCGATCATCTCCTGATCACTCGTTTTATCACCAAACTCCTCAATAATGCAATCCAAGTCATTATTTTATTACTATAACATCTCAAAAAAGCTCTGCAAATGTCCGTGATAGTCTCTGTGCGCTGGTGCAGTATCAGATAGCTTGTTTCCTTATGACCGCCCCTATTGTAATGCCAGGGGCATGTATGCTTCATGAGATACGCCTTTTATTTATTTATTTATTTTTTATCGGCTTGTCTCGGCTCCTGTCGCTCCCACTCGGCCATTGAATGGTTTTCTCGGCTTTTTCCGCTGAAAAAACGACTAGAAACCCGTTTTTTGCGTTTTTATAATGATGTCGGACAGGGTCTGACAATGGACCTGATAGGAATAATTGCAATGTCGGACCAGGTCCGACAATGGACCGCAAAGGGTTAATCTTGGACTATCCCCCAACAATTAAACCAAAGTTCAACACTCTGCAATAAGTGGTTTTCGAAGGGTGAATTTTTACATGTGTGACTTGACATATGTTCATTAGCATGTTCCAACTTCCCATAAGCATCTACCAACCTACCGAATCTGGCGAGTTTGAGCAAGTTTTGGCAGAAATAATAATAATAATAATAATAATAATAATAAACACAGCAATAACAATAGGCTTCCCAGCCTATGGCCTGGAAGCCTAATAACACAACTTGGAAAGTTAATGAGTAGGAAAATGTATAATTAATTTTAATATTCACTCTTTCTGGATCATCAGAAGAGAGATTTCTGCTCTTTTTGAAGGCTTCAACCAAACTTAACTGCGTCTGTTTCCTCATTACTACCACTAAATAAAACAGGGATGGAGCCAGGCTACCTGTAGTGATGTCGCCTGACTTCTCAGAGAGCCGCCCACAGTTAGGACCAAGCCCTCAGCAAGACGAGGTACGCGTCGTGGTGAAGTCACCGCCAGTTAGGTGAGACCGCATCGTGGTGAGGCAACCTCCAAGGCTGGGCGCACGGCACCCTCAGGGACACAGTATTAGTAAAGATTGAATGCATTCAGAAAAGGGGTCCCCGTATCTTGGGGGAATTGACATAAGAAAGAGGGGTCCCCGTCTCTTGGGGGGGCCCCATATATAATGATAGGCTCGAGCACATGAAAGGAAGGAAGAAAAGGGAGAACTCTGGCTCAGAGAGCTGCCCTCGATGAGGTCAATTATAAACTTCCAAAGCTGGGACAGAGACACATCCCCATTGAACCTGAAATGAGAAGAGAGCCTTGTGTTACGAAGGGAGAGCTCCTACAGCCAGGTTTAGAAATAATAAGCTCAGCCCCTCAGATTGCAAGGGTAGTGATAGATTATGAGATAAAGTTTGGGTTTGGCCGTGGGTCCCCTCCTGCTGAGGTAAAGGAAAAGGAGCTTAAACAAGGGTTGGAGAAAGTGAGATCACTACCCCCCCCCCCCCCCCCCCCCAAAGAATAGACCACCCGCTCTCAGCTAAAGATTCCTATATGTGCAGACAAACAAAAGAACCGCCAATGCATATACAAAGAATGAAAGAAAGAAAACACTTTAACCAACAAAGAAGGTTAGTAACTGGCTCCCTACTTACTATGTGCAGACCCTCTGCTCAGTGGAAAGGAGGGGAAAACCTTTGGTGGTCCTGGTGGAAGGCTCGTCCCCACTCCGGACATACTTGCAATAGACTGTTGTGCAGATGATATATCTCAGATGGGAAAGAACATATGTATGATTCAACTGCTGATGAGGTCCAGCACCTCATATTTTTAATTAGATGCTGGTTAATCTTTGCTCTTGCTGCTGATGTGGCTACCCCGATTCTGAATGAATGAGTATAGAATTGTGGGGGAAGTCCTGCTCTGGAAACCAACGTAGACAAATGAGATGTGAACCAGTGTCTGGATAGAACAGTCCGCTTGAATTGATGAACAGGGGGTCAGAATTCAAAATATGTCTGCGTTCTGCGATATATTTCTGCATGGAAGCATATGGGCATAGAGGACAGTCGATTTTTGATAGCTGAATAAATTGACCTTGCCGAAGCTGATCCGTTTTGGAAATGCGCAGGAAGAGGATAAAGTGGGAATCCAAGATGAGTGTGAGATCACTGCAGCGAATACCCAGCATGGGAAAGCTGGCAATAGAAGGAACTGCATATTCTGAGCATCTTAAAAAAACAAAAAATGCAGTTAGACATATAGTTTCCATTGTTAGGTCCTCAAAATGTAGAGAAGCAGCCTTGACAGAGAATTTAAATCAAATTATTCAGAATATCTATAGAGATAGGCAGACGAGAAGGAGAAGCGGTCGGAGAGCTCTTAGAGATTCCGCGCAGGAGGAAATGGACAGCTGGTATTGATAGGAGAGTTGGGGAGGTAATGGACATCAAGCGAAATTGGTATTGTATTCCTGACAGATAGGATTTGATTGTAGCTGGTGCAAGATGTAAAGAGTCCTTTGCGTGTGCTATAAAAGCCATAATCCAGTCCTGGTTGAATGGGGTCGGATTAATCCTGTTTTGGGAGCAGAAAGTCAAATAGGTGGTCCAGACAGTGGAATAAGAGGATCTGGTGGAAGGAGCAAGTGCTTGCGCTGTATTGAGTAGTCCACTGATAGTTGGGTTCAGTTAAAAATTAGCTGGTTGAACTGGGGTGTCACTGCTGGAGTTGGCTGAGCTGTAGGGACCAGACTGTGAAATCTGGAAATCTGTAAACAAGAAAGAGCATCAGCTGCATTATTATGAATGCCTGGTAGATGGCGCGCTTGGACTAGAAAATTATTTGATACTGAAATCCATATTAACCGCCGCAGCAATTGCATAATAAGAGGTGAACTGGAACGACCTTTAATGATATGAACTGTAGATTTGTTATCGCAAAAGAAAAGTATTGATTTCTTTGGCCAAAGATGACGCCATAGATGTGCTGCTGCGACTATTGGGTAAATTTCGAGAAGAGCTGGGGATTTCAGATGTGGTGTTAGGTTTTCGATTTCTAGTGGCCTGCACTAGAAAACCATTGATTGTTTAAAAGACCTCCGAATCCCTTGAATGAAGCGTCCGTAAATAAAGTCAGATCGTGCGGTGCTGAAATTAAATCTTCATAAAATGTAGAGATGCCATTCCAGTGCTGTATGAGAGCTGACCACATTTTAATGTATTTTCTGATGAAATACTGGTGTAGGAGTCCAAGTTTTTTGCTGTTGATGAAAGAGAAAGTAAATCGAGATATAAATGTCTGTCCCTGGGGGATAACGCGAACTGCAAAATTAAAATGACCCAGCAACGAGAGCCGTGCGCGTTTCCTGATTGTTTTATTGATCTGAAAGTTACGGATAAGGGAACGGATATTAAAGAGTTTAGATACGGGGAGGCTGACTTCGAACTTGTGTCCAGTATGATTCCTAGAAATTCCAGTGAATGAAGGGGGCCGATTGTTTTTTCTTCTGAAAGCAGGAAGCCAACCTCTGAAAAATGAACTTTTAAGATTGGTGACTGTTTCTGCTGGTGGATCTGAGGGAGGAGATTTCAAGAGAAAATAATGAAGTGGAGCAGAAATGGAACATGATATGAATTGAGAAGTATCCAGCATAAAGTCGCTGAGAGAGTATTAAATACTTTGGGGCTGCTTCAGCAGCCAAAAGTTAATTGCGTAGAAAAATAGAATTCTTCTTCCCAGCATATCTCGAACAGGTGGCGAAGAGAAGGCTGTTTTGGCATTACTTTAAATGAATCAGAAATATCTGTCTTTGCTAACCTGGAGCTGCTACCTGCCAATTTAATTGAATGAATTGCATCCGATATTGTAACGTATTGAAGAGAAAATTGATTGTGAGCAATGAGGGGTTTGACTGAGTCATTTTAGACCGTCGAGTAAATAGTTGACAAATATTTTATCTGGATGATCCAGAAGTTTCTGTTTCAATTTGGGAATATTAACAAGAGTTGAGACTGTGAGTGTTGAAGAAAGTCACTTTGGAGCGACTGGGCAGATGGCTTTTGAATGAGCATTCCCCGCAGAAACTGCACATATGAATATTTTTGCATTGGATCCTCAAGCAGATACCAAAATTCATTATTGTATATTTGCTTTCCTCCTTCGTATCTGAGTCTTCGCCCAAATCTGTCTTCTCGTGTAGATTGCTCAGGTGGGGCAGAAAAATTGATGGAGTTGGGAACCGAGATTCTATTAGAGAAATAGGGAGGAGTGATGCAGACTGCTGATCTGGAGGTTGATGCTATGGCAGCTTTCAGCAGAGAGAGGTTAAGTGGTTGGTGGAAACGCAGACCCCACATGCGCTGGCTCAAAGACCGCTGAAAATCCTGTTGAATAGGTCTAAATCAGGTTTTGCCCAGGTCGATGATGTGGTTATCTGATGTCAAAATAGCTGCTGCTTTTGCTGAAAAGGATTTGTGATAGTTGAAAAACATGGTCCCTCCATACCTGACAGACAGCTACACGATGCATAATTCATAAGAATCCAGTTCTTGCCTGCGGTTCGGGTATACAGAACATAACACATCTCTAAATATAGTGAAGGTAAGGGCGAATTCCCCCAGGGTGTAAGATTCCTCACTGATAAGTCTCCTCAATCCACCATTCTGTGGTCCAGAAATTCTGATGTAGCCATCAGTAAAGAAACCAGATTAACGTCCTTGCCTTCAATTATGCTGTGCCGAATCTGCAGGGATATTGCATGACGACAGGCAGTGGTGGAGGCGGCAGAATGGTGGGGTGATTGGCTCGGTATTGGAGAATGCTCTGATACGGACATGAAGTTATCCTTGAAACCCTCCGAATCTAAGGAAGAGATGTGCAGTAAGTACTCCATACTTAATTTTTTTTCTTAATTCTTTACACAGAAAGAAATTGCTAGGGGTCTTGCAATCTGCTTAGGTTCAAAATCAAACAAAAAAACACAAGACACTGCGTAGGGTTTAAATAGGAAGTAGATTTGATTGATGATAGGAGATGAAAGGATAGGGTGGAGCCCAGCTCCCACCCCCCAAACCACAATTAATAGGTTAACATTATAATTCTATATGCCTAAAAAGTCTGTTTTCTGTCAACCAAAAATCGCATGAGATTACATGCGAGTCCACATGTATGAAGCCGCAATTTTGCAAACCAATGGTACGCAGTGTGTAACATGCATACGGCTGCAGGCGCTAATGGTCATGTTAGTAGTCCAGACCCAATGAGAAATTTTCAGCATCTACAGCTGCTGAGAAAAAAGAAAAATTAAACATGTCTACTTGTGTCAGAATATAATAATGTTGGCACTATGAGATACCTTGGCGCAAGAATCTAGCGCCATAGTGTCAAATTTGCACCCCTGCACAAGCGTACAACACAGAACAGAACGCATGGTCAACCGCAGGAGACAATGAGTGTACAACACAGAACAGAATAAATAAATAAAAAAAAACGTCAGCCGCTGCCGCCGGGTCCTGGGGAAAGCAGTAGCACCAATAAAAATCACATCCCCCAGGACACCATGTCTTCATTTACTTGGCAACCGTACACGAGAAGAATCCACATAACAAAACATTATCCAATCTCTGGTTAGCCCTGTTACCTTTACAGCCAATCAGAGTAAGAATTTCAAAGCTAGTGTCAGTGTCAGTAGTGACGGTCATTTGGTTGAAGTGTAAGCACACGAGTGAGAAACTAAACTAAACTGAACTCACAACTTGTACCACCTGACAGTTGTATTTACATCTTAACACATTAATTGAGATGAATAATTACTGAATGTTTAACCGTTAACAGAAATATGCAGGCAGTAGTTTAGAAACTAGTGGTGAAGGGTTTTCTGATTGGTTACAAACATTCTCAATATGTTACAGTTTAAACGGGCTTAATCCTAAAATAGAAACATTTAGCAAATGAAATGGAAACTAACACTCCCACCGTCAATGGAATACTTTTTTTTTTTTTTTTAATTTAGTCGTTGCCAATTAGTTTTTATTATTTTCTCCCCAATTTTGAAATGCCCAATTATTTTTAGGCTCAGCTCACCGCTACCACCCCTGTGCTGACTCGGGAGGGGCGAAGATGAACACACGCTGTCCTCTGAAGCGTGTGCCGTCAGCTGCCCGCTTCTTTACACTCTGCAGACTCACCGTGCAGCCGCCTCAGAGCTACAGCGTCGGAGGACAACGCAGCTCTGGGCAGCTTACAGGCAAGCCCGCAGGCGCCCGGCCAGACTACAGGGGTCGCTGGTGCGCGGTGAGCCGAAGACACCCTGGCCGACCTAACCCTCCCTCCCCCGGACGACGCTCGGCCAATTGAGCGCCGCCCCCTGTGAGCTCCCGTCCACGGTCGGCTGTGGAATAGCCTAGACTCGAACCGGTGACGTCCAGGCTGTAGAGCGCATCCTGCACTCTAGTGAGTGCTTTTACTGGATGCGCCACTCGGGAGCCATCAATGGAATACTTTTAACTGCACGGCAGCAGTATTCATGTGTCTGTGAGAAAAATACCATAGGGGTAACAAAGCAGTTAAACCAAAACTAAAACAGTTTATCTGTACCTGCAATGATTAGGTAAATGGGATTTGAGGTGCCCTTCTATTGTGCGAAGTGTACTCTTCCTTTTTGTTATCTCACATTAAGTCCAACTGGAAACAAGAGGCTTTAACGTCTAAAATTCCAGACATGCGAATAGGTTTGTTTAGTATCCTGAACACTGACAATGATAATCCCAGGCAGCATGGATGACTAATTCAGAGCAGATAATCAATGAGGACTTCCACTGGCCACAATGACATTCATACCCCTAATCTTACAAATTACAGGGTGTGAGAAAGTGACTTGGGGAGGAAAGCAGGAGGTGGAGAAAAGGTATTAGGACACACACACACACACACACACACAGAGCAGACAACATGCCAACCTTGGAACCAGAGGCGTGGGAGCTAGGGGTGCTGCTGCCCCCCCCCCCCCGCTGGCTTGACGTACAGGGGTGCTGTCAAAAGCTGGTGCAATGATAATTTCATGAAATTTATGAGCTGTGTGTGCTTTGCACTGCACCTTTTTACATTGCATTGGCACACAAACAATAACAGATGCATGGAAAACTTTATTGAGCAGGACAGGGAGACCATTTTTCATGATTGCTGGAAGTTAGGGGATTATCAGCATCAGAGATTTAATTGCAAGGCATGTCAACAACAAAAGAAAAGAACTACTGTGATTATAAGAAAATATACCTTTGCTTAGCTTTACCAGCAAGGGGGAAATTGTGTCTGTGTGCGGAAGACTTTGTCAAGACAATTTCAGAAAAAAACTAAGAAATGTGCTGGAGAAAAAGAAAGCTGGTTGGAGTTAAATAAGACAAAAGAGGTAAACAGGAATTAAGGCTCAACGAACTACCTGGTGCAAGTAAAACAGAAGTGAAGAATCACACTGATGGTTTTGCAACAATGCCATCACATTATTGCCAAATGAAGACAACTATACAGCATTTGTCTTCAGACTTCTCTCTTGATAAAATGTACAGGCTATACAAGGAAACATGTGTAACTGACAGAAGAGAGGAACCTGTGAAATTCTGAATGCAGAAGAAGAGTTTCAGAGTACAACCTTACATTTGTCATGCCAAAGAAAGATCAATCTGAGCTCTGCAACTGGTCGGAAAGATTGAGCACAATATTGCATGAAAATATACAAGATGAATATGAATTCCACCTGCGATGCAAAGAAAACGCAACAGCAGAAAAGGCAACGTACAAGGAGAAAGCAAAAAACGATGCAACAAGTGCACCATGTGCCTCATAATAATGTCAGCCTTCTCTTCTATAAGAGAAGATTAAACTGTGTATAATACAGGTGGCATCTGAGGGACAGTGTTACATGAGGCAAGAAGAGGAAGCTGAGAGAGAAGCATGTGAAATTAGCAGTTGTCTTTATGAATATATTACTAATGTTTTGCCAGATGAAGTCACAGAATTGAGCATGTTCAGTGATTCCTGCAGTGGCCAAAACCAAAATCAAATTCTTTACTGCAATGCTGTAACAAATCCTTATATACAGATAGAAGGTGACAGCATGCATTCTGCAATAGAAAATGCAGCTAACAAATTGAAATACACCATCCATATGAATGGCGTAGCGTGACTGGAAGAAAGTTGCAAATCATTTGATAAGCAACAATAAAAGATACTGATGGGAATATTGTATCCTGGATGAAAATCAAATGGCTTCGCTATGTCAAAGACTGCCCTGGAAAAATAGTCTTCAAGTATGACAATCTACAAGTGTTCTGGAAATCCCCATAGTTTTCCAGAACTTCTACAGGGCTCTCAAATGGTCAGTGTCTGCATCAAAATGAGAATTACTGAATTGCACGAGCTTGCAAAATAAATCAGATTTTATTTCTGGCATTTTTAAAAGTAATTTTTAGAAGTTGGTTTAAACAAATTGTAGTCATCACAGTACAGTTTAATTTTGCAATCTGCTTTAAAAAAAAAAAAATGCTAGAATCTGTGAATCAATGTCTTTAAAACAGGAATCTGTTACTTGTTATACACACTTTGCAATAAAGAATTGTTTAGTTGTATTGCCATGTTTTCAAAAAGATATTGTGCTGCTGCAATTTTTCTTTACTTTTAATATTAACATTACAAAGATATAAGAATCAGAGGAATGCTGAAGTAAGATTGTTTTCAGGAGCACAGAAACAATCCTTTACAGACCAGGAGACTCCACTGTGATCATTAACCTTAGTCTCTTTTTTAAATTATGACATTGCAGTTTCGCCATTTTGGCAGCACAAAGAAAGACAAAATAAAACTGACTACAAATGCAAAAAGGGCAAAACTGCATTGCACCATACAGACCTGTAAAATGGGCAAAAATTTAATTGCCAGTGATTTTTTATGTAAGTTCAATGTTTTTTTCAGTTTTCCGAAAGCAGAAGTTTTGCCCTATTAGTACGTAAGGGACAAATTGTGGAATATTTTGTTTTTGTGGAACAACTGTTCATGAGATCTGATTAGATGATTTTAGTTCTTATCTTTCTGACTTCACAATACGTTTAAAAAAACCAAACAATTCTTAACACTTTTCTGGCTATACGCTTTTCCTTTCCCCAATATCCCACCTACATGTATCTCTACATGTACCCCACCCCCCCTCCCAGGTTATCAAATCCCACCCACACAGATTTGCAATACCTCTTCTAGTAAGGGGTTTAGCGAATGAGATTACACTCCTGTCACTTCTTTCAATAGCTCTGTGAGAACACCTTGTTTGTCTCTCCTCTACAGTTCAGGATGCCTTACTGTAATCCCAACATAAGAGTCATATCTGAGATTCAAAACAAGCACAACATGACCTGTCCACCTTCTTTGGCTGTGATAACACCAAATTGCAATAGAGAGAAACTGTCCTTTTGTTTTACAGCAGTGATTGTAGCAAACAAAACTATTCCCTAATGTTTCACACCACACACATCCGTTCACTATACAAGTCTCAAATGTGTAGCTTTGAAATAAATCTGTGTGTAACCAAATGCATTGCTTAAAATAATTATATCTGGCACTAGTTTAAATAAATCTATTTGCAGACCTTGCTTTTAGACTGTCGTACACTTTAATCCTCATTTCACATGGAGAGCGAAATGATCCCCACCCCTTAGGTCTTTTCTCCTGTCAGTAATCACCCAGCTGCTTCCCCCACTGACAGCATGCTTTGTAGGCAGTAAGGTGCTTGACCATGAATGCCCTAGGAAGTGCAAGTGTAACACACTTCCTGGCAAGCAAACTGGGAACTTCACTTTACTTAGTGTAGTACCAGATGTCATGGGTACCCTGTGTTTTTTTCTAAACTGCACATCTGAGACCTATATCGTGATTAGACATGCATGGCAGGTAAGACTGATGGAAGTACTGTGCTAGTAGTACCATATCACGTAAAGCACTCCCCCCCCACCTGTTCTTCTAACCCTGCGGTTTACCTGGCTGTTGATGTTGGCTTTGTTTTGAAGAAGCACAGACACCAGGTCTTTGTGCCCTCGATCACAGGCCCAATGCAACAATGCTCTCCCCTGCAAGACAAGGGAAACACAACATTAACAGAATCCAATTTCACAACACCTGTCAAATAGGGAAACTGTATGACAAGCTTGGTCTTCAATATTAACAAAATGTTGCTTTACTGGGAACTTTGTTCAACATTTTACACTTTGGTCAATTGTGTAATAACTCTTCATGATAACTGTCTGAATCATGTTTGTGCCACAGTATATCAATAAGGATTAGGAAAGACTGATACAGAAGTTAGTAAGCATCTTTTTATATGTTTAAATAAAGGGAATTCTACAGATAACTAGAATTGGCAGTTTTGTGAACAAAAACAAAGCATCCCGTGGGACATAATGCAAGGTGACTTGCGACTGTAATAGAATGCCTTGTAAACAGCAAACAGAAAGTATGTAAAAAGTATGTGAGCTGTCTCATAGATATATCCAGAGATTAAAAGAATATGCCAGTGAAACAACTATCAGGGCCTACAATGGAACTTCACTGAGAGAATCATAGAATACTTCTGCATGGCACATGTGAGGACAATCCATGTAGTCTGTACCACTGATATGGAAAGAGGTCAAAACAATGTGGTAGTGAAAAAGGTTCATTTACTCCCCACCACTGGGGATAAAACACAGAATTCAGCTTTGTACCAAAAGTCAATAACCCAAAGTATACTGTCTGTGTAGAGAATTATGAAGCCGGTATCTTGAATTGTGTAGGAAAGTGTCCAACGGGCCCGAATCACAAGACAGCTGCACTACTGTAGGTCAATTCAGAAACCAGACCTGCAGCTGGAGAACTGTGAGTTTCATACAGCTTCTGTACCGACACACACACACACAGGGCCGGGTTTATAATGGCGCCAGGCCCACACTTGGAAGGGGCCCATAACGACCTAAATATGTTTAAGTGTACACATCAAAATGCGTGTTTATATTGTAACGACCTTGGGAGGGCTGATGGCCCCTTTAAGACGATAAAAAAATACTTTTTAAATGAAAGCTGGCACAAGAGGGATTTTTATTTTTTTTTATTAAAAAGACTTCTATCATTGAATTGAAAATTTTTATATTTAAAAAAAAAAAAACACAAGAGGCATTCACATTTTTTTTTTAATCTCAATAAATAGATTAGGTACATAGATAAAAAAGATAGATGGAGAAACACAAAAGACAAAAAACAATTCTATTACTACTGCGCATCTTCTGATTGAGTGTTTAAAGTTATTATTATTATTATTATTATTTGTTTATTTAGCAGATGCCTTTATCTAAGGCGACTTATAGAGACTAGGGTGTGTGAACTACGCATCAGCTGCAGAGTCACTTACAAATACGTCTCACCCGAAAGACGGAGCACAAGGAGGGTCACACAATGAGTCAGTGGCTGAGGTGGGATTTGAATCGGGGACCTCCTGGTTACAAGGCCCATTTCTTTAACCACTGGACCACACAGCCTCCTATTATGGATGAACTATCTCAAGACAGATATCAGAAAAGATAGCTGGGCAAACTCATGTATTTATTTCTGAGCTTCATGACTGTGCCACAAAGTTAACTTCCGAATAGAACTGTGCTTTTGCAAAATAAACGATGCATATCAACGTGGAACTCGGAGCCTTGAGATGTGGACTGTGTAATGGCGTGATGACAGGCTGAGTTGCTCTGTGTTGTCTGGGGCCATGAGCCTTGGCACAGATTGCACATGTCAATCCAGCTATTATTATTAGATCCACATCATCGATATCTGGAACACCACACCCTGATTTAGAACTGAAGGGAATGTTTAGTGTGGGGATTGTTGGTGAAATATAATTTTCATTATTCCTCCTACGTAAACTTTGACACTGCATTTGATTGTAGATGACAAAAACCCCACGCTCTAATTAGCTGTCATGTAGATACAGAATTGCAATTTGTAGCGAAATGTAAAACAATGCCCAGACACACAAAAACCCCAGAAGAATGTGCCTGTGACCATAAGGATTATGTTGTGGAAGACAGCAAAGGAAAGAAAGTACAACTTAAGTGTGCAAGTACTGTCAAGTTACTATACATATTGTGACAGAAAAAAAACAACTCGAAAATAGTTAAAAATAAGCACAGAAAAATGAAATAAAAACCAAACAGAATCCTAAATATAGTACACAAACAGGAAAGTGCTACGAAACAGTACATTTCACAAAGAGCACCAGATATTCTCAAATACATGACAATATATTTAAGTGGCAACTAGTCGACATATTCAACTATTATTTACTTTAACAAAATAGTCGTTATAGTGGAGGATATTATAAAAATATATTACAGCAAAGAGCACATGAGGACAACCACAGCAACTTTAATACATTCAGAAGAATTTGCAAATACTGAGATAATAAGAGTGTGTTCATACTGAGATTGCGCTTAGATACGCAGCGATCTATACATCAGCTCAAATCAAACAAAACTGGAAATCTCTTCCTCTGGAATGCTCCTACATTGAACCTGTAAAGGCCTGCTTCTATACAAGCACTACAAGGGATTAGCTAACAAGGAAACTATGACACCCTGAGAGTTATTACTGGGTAGAAAAAGAAACACAGGTCTCTTCATAAAAGAACAGGTTCTTCTTTTTTAAACCCGCTATTTAAACTCTGTCAGGGAAATTGGCTTAACTGAAAAGAGCACTTTGTAAAATCCTTGCGGTTTGCATTCTTACAAATTAGCATTAGTCCTCCTTTTGTGACAGACAGTGTTGCACTTTTTTTTTTTTTAAAGCCTGACTCAACTCTCTGTGCAAGTTTAAACCTGTGCTACATTAGGGGTAATTACCCCCATTAAAAAAGGACCTCAATCTTTGAAGAGATTTATTTTTGTAACTGCGAAAAAAAAAATGGGAGGGTTACCATGTTAGATTTAGAACTATAGATTTGCTACCTTTTTGCCTTCAGTAAAGCACTTTTGAAGACCCAAATACGGATGTGCAGTATAATCAGACTTACATGGAAGACGTTTGTCATTTTAATACATACCTATTTTTTTTTCTTTGCTCAAGACTGTCCAATACAATAGAGTTTGTAAGATATTACACACACACACACACACACACTCGGCATTGCTGTGCATAGCATGATACTCGGATTGCATTTTTACTGTAGTCTGAAAGTAGTCCGAGGGTAAGTGAGGAATCCACCAGCATCATTTTTTTCAGATTTAAACTAAGTATTTGGAAACAGTAAGAAATGTCCAAAGAGATCATTTTTATTTGAAAAGCCCATTTCACATGGGCATTCCTACCCAGGTGCGGACCCAGGTTCTGGCTACCCGGTTCACAATCCCGCGTAGTGTGAAACCACGTACCTGGCTCGTACCCGGGTTGACCTAGGTCCCAGCGACCCACCTCAGGATGTGGGTCGACATGCCTTGAACCGGGCTGAGAGAGACAAAATGCATGATGGCCGTTCATGAGCCGACGAAATAACAAACAGCCACGCCTGCGTGAAGGTTTCACTTCCGCAAGGAACATTTCTGTTTATTCTGTTTAGCCACATTTCTGTTGATTGAGACACAGCATGAGCCAGACTGCAGCAGGGATGAAGAAACATTTGCTCTAATCAACATTTGGGCTGCCAGTTCAATCCAGAGAAGCTTGGATGGGAGCGTCTGTCACCCAGGTCCACCCTGCTTTATCAAACCAGACTCGCATTACACCAGGTTCTGACCCGGGTAGAGCATGCCAGTGTGAAAGGGCTCAAGTCATTAAGGTGGATAAGTTTAAAATGTACAGTATTCATACTTTTTAGTTAAAATCCTCTAAGTAAAACTTGATCACCTTCTAATGGCTTAATAAAGTTCAAAGACAAAGTCTGGTTACAAATAAATAGAATATAAGATGGTCTTGATATGTAATGGCAAATAGCAGCATCCCTCAATATTAAGTCTGCAGTTTAGATGCTGGGTTGGTCATGCATTAGCCTGGAAGTCAACATGGAACAGTTAAAAGCCGACTACTGCCCCCTGTTGGTAAGATTATTTCCACATTGCAATAAGCTGTGTAGTGGAAGATGTAAGCTTTCTGCTGAATTTTCTTTTAAAACAAAGTGACATTGAAAATTATTCAGACAGTTACTATAAATTTCAATATATATATTATTTATATATATATATATATATATATATATATATATATATATATATATATATATATATATATATATATATATATATATATATATATAAAATTGTAATTGTGGCTTTGAGAAACGAAACATTATTTATATTAAATATTAGGAAATGGTAAATGTCAAAGTACATAATTCCAGTATATCGTACCTAATATATATATTGACAATTTCATAGGTCCCAATTTTTTTTTTTTTTTTAAATATGAAACACACACACACACACACACACACACACACACACACACACACACACACACACACACACACACACACACATTATGGTAAAGGTGAATTCGATTTTTCATTTACTTATGGTAATTTGTTTGCGATCATTCTTTGCAAAAACTGTAATGCTACACTTTGGGTCATCTTTAAGAGGTCCCGTGAAAGAACCCAGCTGATAATGTAATACAGGCATACTGCTTAATGCAGAAGCAAAACTGCAGTCTGAGAGAGGAAACACAGTCAACCAAACTATACAATGCTTTCCAATCCTACAGCCATGAGAAACACAGTAAACCAAACTATACAATACTTTCCAATCCTGCGGTGCAAAGCCTACCTCTTCATCCTTCAGATTCACGTCCACCGTCTTGGAATGGATGGCACTGGTGACGTGCTCGATGTTGTTCTCTCGGCAGTAATCAAATATATTCTTGTCTTCTTCCCTTTAAGAAAGGCAGGGAACAAAAGACAAAATATGACAAGTGTGCAGAAAGGAGCCGGGCAGAGGGGGAGTTCTCCTGTGTAAAGAGTAAATGAGAGATGCTCAGAGTGGAGTACACACAGCAGCTTCATTATTAGGACAGATACTCAGAGAGCTCATGTATGTACAGTATAGAACACTACGAGGGTCATTGTATCATTTGCAGAATGTATATCAGCAACAAAATGACCCACCCCTGTAAATAGAAACTGTGTTTTTATCATTATTATTCATTTTTTTTTGTCATCAAGGAATTGAATAAGTTTTTATTGGTAATCATTTATACTAGTCCCTCTAAATGGTTGCCATCTTGCTTGTAGGCCTATGCGGAATGGCATTTCTAGCTAGGTGAATGCTACTTAAACTTGACAGCACATTTTTCTCCACCAGGAATGAACACTTTTAGTATGATTTTGAGCGAAACACAGTATTTCCCCCCTCCCCCTCAAAGAACACAATAGAAATGTTGATCCATGTATTAAAATAAGACACATGGGCACAACTCATTTGAAACAGGCTTTCCAACTAATTGTTCAAAACAATTACACTTCAGAACTCTTAACAGAAACCATTAATGAATAGCAGACTTCAAACCAGTATTACAATACATATTCAGAGTTACAATTATCTGACTATAGCCCATAATGTCAGTGACATACCCTCAGCCACAGCAGCAAATATAAAACTAGAGCAATCACTATCATGAAGGAGGAAGATCAACATGAGATGTATTGTGTGCACATGTAGAAATATATAACATACAGGCAAACAGAGACGGTCCTCTAGAGATAGATTTCAAACTAAGTGTGACATACGCACTGTACAAGCTGTTCCTGCATGTGAGAAGGTCAGACTTGTTCTACCATAAAATCTACACATGTACTGGCTTGTGATTTTAAAACACAAGACTGGGAATTATCACTGGGATAACTGTGTTACAGAAATGTTGCTACCTTTCATATTTAACCCATTGATCCCTGAATTTGAAAACACAACTATAAAAATGATCAACTACTGGTTTGTATGCACTAAAGTTTTGCATGGAGAACTGAAATAATAATAATAATAATAATAATAATAATAATAATAATAATAATAATAATAATAATAATAATAAATATTAGCAACACTGCTGATATCAACATCATCACTGCCCCCTTTTAATTAAGCAAGCTAAACTCTTCAGCCCAAAAGAAGAGGGGCCAGTGATAATATTTCCAATATGCATTAATGTCCCTCTATTTAACATATATTTGTAACTTCAAAAGCACAAGCAAGTGGAATAGAATATGATGCTACACCAATAGGATGACCCTCACAACGTGTATGACATGAGAAAACAAACATACATGTAAATAAACACACCAAAACAAGTGCCCGCTAGCATTCTGCCTTTGAAAAGCAAATTGAATGTATCACACACGCTACTGAATCAGAAAACCCACACGGTGATTGCCTGTCATGGTACAGGACCAAACAGGTGTGGTGTAAATAAGATGCAGCAGAGAGAGCAGTGTGCTAAAGGGAACTGGCTGGAACAGTAACTGTTTGAGTTGCCATCTCCACTGGGATCCACTTCCACCTCATCTATAATTATTTTTCCGCTTTAATCACCTTGTCGCATTGGCGGCACGAG
Organism: Acipenser ruthenus; assembly: GCF_902713425.1. Lineage (NCBI taxonomy): Eukaryota > Metazoa > Chordata > Actinopteri > Acipenseriformes > Acipenseridae > Acipenser > Acipenser ruthenus. The sequence continues at coordinate 19,440,254 of NC_081198.1, read as the reverse complement.
CTGGCAGGAGCAGAAGGAAAACCTCATTTAGCGAAGCCAGTCTCCCCTCTCCCCTGCCACACGCAACATTTAATTGCTTTGAGACCCTATCATCAAGACCAGAGACCGAGTTCGTTTGGGGAAGAAGAGGAGGGAGGGGGGTGGGCTCCGACAGGCTTGAAGCGAGCACAGCTTTCTCTTTATTAGTTCAGCGATAACTACAGGGTGCATTAAGTGTGAGTTAACAGGCCTTCTGAATAAATACAATCCAAGACAGAGTTAAGGTTTTTATACTAGGTAGGGAGGGAGACTCTTGAATGAATACAATCTGAGACAGAGTTGAGGTTTATATACTAGGGAGGGAGGGAGAATGTTGCTCCAAGTGGCTCCTTCTTTATTTCTCTATCTGACTTGCACTGAAAACAGTGAATTAGTGAAGGGGCCTTACACACTTAAACACAGGTCATGTGCAATGTACTGTCAACATGGCCTAACCATGAATTAACCACATTTGTGAATTATTGAATAGTGAATAATCAAGGCAGCGCTGCACACCGAGCGAGTCCTCTATAGTTACAGTGAATAATCAAGGCAGCACTGCACACCGAGCGAGTCCTCTATAGTTACAGTGAATAATCAAGGCAGCACTGCACACCGAGCGAGTCCTCTATAGTTACAGTGAATAATCAAGGCAGCGCTGCACACCGAGCGAGTCCTCTATAGTTACAGTGAATAATCAAGGCAGCACTGCACACCGAGCGAGTCCTCTATAGTTACAGTGAATAATCAAGGCAGCGCTGCACACCGAGCGAGTCCTCTATAGTTACAGTGAATAATCAAGGCAGCGCTGCACACTGAGCGAGTCCTCTATAGTTACAGTGAATACAAGGAAGTGTTGTACACACAATAGCTTGGTTTACATGCAAAAATAACAAGAAGTCTCACCATTTTGGCACGCTTACCTTCAGGCAATTTGGGTTAACAAGTAGTAGTAAAATGGCTAAATCAATATTAAAATGCGTATATTTAAATGTTTGTCAGTGTTCCAATTTGGCCTTGTGCGACTACCGATATCGTGCAGCTTTCTTAAACTGGGTTTACAAGAAGCTTTTAGGCTGTGCCAGAAAATGAAATAAAAAAGCAAGGGAAACAAAACAAAAACCCAGACATAGTGTCACACAAATACAAAAAATATACCAATTAATTGATTTAACGTCTTATACACATTTCTTAGTGTGCCTAGTCTGCCACATGGGCAGTAATCCTCACACTGTCAGTGCACTAGAGCAGTCATTTTGAAGAGTTTTGAAAAAGACTTTAAAATGTAAAAGTGTAAAAATTTTGTTTCCAGCTGTATTTGTTTTGATAGCAAACCTGCAAACAAACCAAAGTGACTTTAAAGTGAACTGTTGAAATGATACATAAAAATAAAAAATAAACCAAAAAATGGTATAACATGTATAAATTGAATGACAAAACTATTAAGAATATACCTAAACGAGGGAGCGGTGAAACCCAGGATTGGGTGCATGACTAACCCCACACTGTGCTTCACATATTGTTAAGCAGTATAATAAACCAAGTTACTGGAAGTTATTTGCACAAGTTCTATTGTAAAGTACCTGATTTATACAGCTCTGGGAGAAGCACATGGCTAATTGAATCCCATGTAATGTTTTGCACACTGGGAATGGATTGTTACTTAAATCAATACTTCAACGCTGTCCAATGATCCTGGTCATCTGCCATTCTGAGCATGCAGAGGTACCTACCATACACAAGGACACTAATGATACAGATTGTCAAACACTATCTTGGCACTAAGACTGCTTCGGATTTCAATGGACTGTTTGCTAATGAAAAATAATTGCTCTAAATTAAAATTCACTTGTCTGTTGCATTATTTACAGCAGAAACTAATCCGCTTAAAATGTGGAGCACTGCATCACAGATTGCCAACAAAATATCTTAAATAATCAAATACAGCTTTGGCAAATTATTTTTAATGATCCATTCTAGGAATGATGTATGTGTATGTATGGGAGCCTTCACTATATGCACTGGTGTATAAAAATACAGAAAATCAAACCTGGATTTTGAAAAACATAAAAACCGTCGAAAGGAACAAGAATTATGCCGTAAGAGCTGGAATTGTTTTGTCCACCAGCTTTTCTTATAGATCACATCGCGTGTCAATGACCTCAACACATTTATCCTGTAGACAACAAAATATTATTTACGCCCCCCCCCCCCAGTGTCCATTACCATAGACCTAGTTTCCTATTAATTTGGAGGAAATCCTTTGTACCCCAAATCATATGCAGTGACCCTAGTTATTACCTGCTATGGGAGTTCATTTGTGTCCCAGAACAACTAATCAATTGTGGAGGCCATCAATCACAGTGCTTGTGTGCGAGACTCGCGTCTGGTTCAAGAGGGCAGCAAGCTGACAGAATTAACGATATACTGATAAATGACATGACATCAGCCAGGCAGCATAGCATTCTGGGAAGGTCACAAGCTACTTTGTCATCTGTTGCCCTCTTTAAAGGTGCAATGCCACATACCAATTGAATTGAGATTATTATTATTATTTATTTATTTTTTTACACATTGAAAACTTGGTGTTATCTTGCCAAATGTCATCAATAAATAAAAATATTAGAGGTCACCTTTAAAACAAGTATATCTGTAACATCCACCACCTGCCACAACTAACTTCAAAACCAGCGCGATCAAGAAGACGAAAAGGGCAGCAGTTGTCAACAATATGTACAGAATAGTATGGAATAAGAAATGGAAGTGAACAGTTTAGTGAAAATTGGAGAAGTGGCATTTAAGACCTTGCTATCGTTAGGTAAGCAAATGATATGTTAGTATGATGGTAAAGCATGTTAAAATGACTGGGAAAATGTGTTGCATTCTGAAGATGCATGTAAAAATGTGACAGACAAATAGATGTAGACAGACACACCTCCAATCTGATACTCCCAATAACTCATACTAAACGATAGTCCCATGTCTCATCACAACTGGAGAGTGGTTTGCGAGCTATATGGAAACGTGTGACAGATGGATGTCCGGGGATTTTTTTTTTTTTTTTTTTTAATGACTGCAAACTTAAGATTTCACAGTAAAATGTGATACAACGGCAAATTGAAATTCAGTGAAGCAGTCAGTCTAATAATTAGTTGGGTTTCAAAACCCCGGTAAAATCTAATTATTTAAATGGAGAAGAGCACCAATTATCTTTAAAACACAAACTTAGATTCTTTCACTTAGGACAAACCCTTTAGCTTCAAATTAGTAAATGGGCAGATCAGTTTTAGCTATGGGAGAACATTTGCTACTGCAATAGAAGTTTAACATCATACAACCCCCCCCCCCCCCCCCTCCTTAAAAGTAATTAAAATACCAACTCATTTAAGATGTTTTCTGTTCTAAATTGTCTGTCGTTTTAGGCAAAACACTTTCAGGGTAGGGTAGACTTCCAGGAAATGGATTAGATGCCCGTTTTAACCAATCACGTTTTCTCAAATCTGCAATGCATTCTCATATGTGGCTGGTCAACAAAATGTATTTGTCAGATGGTTCTTCAAGCTCTATGCTTAAAGCATTTGTAACTAACAAAATAATTCCAGTTGCACTTCTATTAGTGTAGCTTTCAAATGTGTTCTAGCATCTTCATTTTAAAATATGATATCTGGTAATACATTAGGTTAAAGAAAGTTCTCAATTTCAACAGCTGGTCCTCAGGACATACATTACACTTGCACTTCCTAAGTCATTAAAGCATTCAGCAGTGTCTTCATAAGGATGTGAATGTTAAAGTTGGACATTAAAAAGCGAAACATGCTCTTGCATTTTCTCATTATGCACAAATACTGTTGTTTTTACAGAATTCGCTTTGAATGTTCTATTGTTACTTGGTTGCAGAATGCTTAGCTTTTTGGCTGCCACTGTAAAACACTGTGCCACAATAGAACTACAACTTTACACCGTTCTAAATATTATTTTAAGCCTTTTACAACCAAACAACATCCACATACAGTAGAGGCTCAATAACCCAGACCCTGCTAATTTGAATTGATCTGAAGCACTAACCCATACCCTGCTAATTTGAATTGATCTGAAGCACTAACCCAGACCCTGCTAATCTGAATTGATCTGAAGCACTAACCCAGACCCTGCTAATCTGAATTGATCTGAAGCACTAACCCAGACCCTGCTAATCTGAAGCACTAACCCCAACCCTGCCAATCTGAATTGATCTGAAGCACTAACCCAAACCCTGCTAATCTGAATTGACCTGAAGCATTAACCAAAACCCTGTTAATGTGAAGCACTAACCAAAACCCTGCTAATCTGAATTGAACTGAAGCACTAACCCAAACCCTGCTAATCTCAAACACTAAACCAAACCCTGCTAATTTGAATTGATCTGAAGCACTAACCCAAACCCTGCTAATTTGAATTGATCTGAACCACTAACCCAAACCCTGCTAATTTGAATTGATCTGAAGCACTAACCCAAACCCTGCTAATATGAATTGATCTGAAACACTAACCCGCTAATTTGAATTGATCTGAACCACTAACCCAAACCCTGCTAATTTGAATTGATCTGAACCACTAACCCAAACCCTGCTAATTTGAATTGATCTGAAGCACTAACCCAAACCCTGCTAATATGAATTGATCTGAAGCACTAACCCAAACCCTGCTAATCTGAAGCACTAACCCAAACCCTGCTAATCTGAATTGATCTGAAGCACTAACCCAGACCCTGCTAATCTGAATTGATCTGAAGCACTAACCCAGACCCTGCTAATCTGAATTGATCTGAAGCACTAACCCAGACCCTGCTAATCTGAAGCACTAACCCAAACCCTGCTAATCTGAAGCACTAACCCAAACCCTGCTAATCTGAATTGATCTGAAGCACTAACCCAAACCCTGCTAATCTGAATTGATCTGAAACACACCATTACAATGCTGGTAGCAGTTGTAGAAACCAAACTTCATATCAGAATTGTGGAAAAAATTTATAGTTTGTCTTTCGATTTCCAATTCAGAGAATTAATGGTGCTTTTTGTATAAAATGTATAAAAATGTATAAAAAAAACATTGTGTACAGATTATGATGAAATCACCAAACTGATTTGAGTCTACTGCGATTGATATCATTTTAAAGGAAGCACAGAAACAGTGTTGGGCTTGTATCTTCTGTTTCAGAAACAGGGCTATCAAATCCTGATCGCTTACATCCAAGTACATAATCAATGATATTGTAAGAAAGATGATTACTCATTCTGCGTTTTATGCACGTATTGAGCTTATGCTGTACTGCAGTGTTACACATTAAATAAAGAGTATTGGAGAATTACCTGATCATCTCTTCTTGATAGAGAGAGCTGACTACTGGTCCTCCAAACCCAACTTTCTGTTCTTTCCCCTTTTTATCAGACAGCTACAATAAAGACAATGCAAAAGAAGACTGGTCAGTAGGATACATTCCCCCCCGCCCCCGTAACTGTAAATACAATCATAGAGACATCAGTGTTATTAAAAAGCAGATCAGCTACATCCATAGTATGTACATTTAGAAATGTAAGTACGATATGAGTGAACGTACAGACTCTCTCAAAAACCTTGAAGAATGTCTATCAAAATCCACCACAATTTGATAAGCAGTTCAGTAGATACATGTTAAAATGTCATTGTGACATACATATCTACCAACAGAAGCATGAATACATGCCAAGATTCTGATACTCTCGGTAACTAGCTGAAGAATGTCCTCACTAAGTTTCATAACTACTGTAGATGATACATGTATTTAACTTACCTTTTTTAAATGAAGTCTACAGATCAGACAGGGCTACAAGCTTTCCTATGTTACTTGACAAAACAGCTCCCTTTAACAGTATAATTGAATTGTGCAGCATGGCTAGTGAAGGACGCTGGTGCATTTCCTTTGTTTAGGCCCTGCCTGCCTGTCTATCAGGGAAATAGAGTTTGAGCCCCAGTTCCAGCTTAACAATACAACTGGAATGGTAGCAAAAGATGCAATTGTAATTGAAATGCGGGGCTTTGTTTTCACAAACACAATCGCTTCTGTTTCGGTCCCCTTCTGTGTGTATTTTGTGCTGTTTCAGCCGTGTCAGTGTGTATTTTTTTAAATTGCTGTGAGCAATAAAGGCGGTGTCATGTGCCCTGGCTATTGGGTAATGTGCAGTGACAGACACATTGTCAGGTGGTTTTCACTGGCAGCAGCAGCAGCAGACAGGATTTCATTACACGAAACAGAGCTGCACTTTCAGACATTAAAAAAAACAGCTTTAAACTTCAATTTGAACCAATTACAGTGTACTCTTCTTGTACTGCCACCTTCCCTTTTGAATAACATCGAGATTGGCGCGATATCAAATCAGCCAGAACGAAAGAATAAGGGGCTGCATTTTCATCTTGTGTGCAGTTTATAGAAAATAAATAAATAAATAAAACAATTCATCCAATAAAGGACATTTCAATTCGGAAAGGAAAAACTTGAAGAAATTCTAATGTCCGGAGTGTAGGAGTTGATTTCACTTGGCCCGAGAGGTTCATGAATTAGCCCTCTACGCTGCCTAACCCCCTTCAAACAGGTGCTTGGGGGGGGTGGGGATGTGATGTACACCACGCAGCTTGCTTTAAATGTGGTACCAGTCCTGGAAGTAACCACTGCAGAAAACCATTTTGTAGCTTACAATGTCATTTTATCTACTATTTTTTATTGTTTGCCATCTATCTGGGTTCTGTTGCTCCAATACTTATCATTCTTCACTAAATGTAAATATAGAGAATATATTGTTCAGAAATATATTGGTTGCCCAGTTTATGTGGGATTAAAAATGTAAAAAGAGTCGCCAATATGTTCAAAAATATAATGCTGCGATACAGAAAACATGGGACACAACAAAGGTAAGTGTGGCAGGGTGGAAGCCCTGCCGGTGTAAATAGGTTTGTGTGAATGTCAGTTTGTAACACTCACAGATGGGACGTGGCACTTCCTAAATGAGGTAATTGAGTGCTAATTGGGGACTGGCCACATGTATATAAAAAGGGAGGAAGAAACCCTTTGTTGGGTGGTGGTGTAAGGAGAAAAGCCAAGGAAGGCATTGCCCAGCTTTGCCTTTGTAAGTTTTGCACCTGTGGTCCTTACTGTTGCATTTTGTGTTTAAACTCTATTTTGGCCATTATGCCCGGTTTGTTTGTTCCTGTTTTATTTGCGTTTCATTAATAAATGTGCGCTCTAGTGCTTAAACTGCAGCTTTCCAGCCTCTGAGTCTCCTTCCTTCCGGTAACAGCTTGGGCCACAGCGCTGTCCTGTCACAGTAATGTAATGCATTTCTTGTAAACTTTGCAAGGTGTTCTGTAATACTTTAAAGCTTGTGACAAAGTGACCTTTCAGCTCGTCCAGCCCTGCCTACTTTCTTTCTGTCTGTAAAATTGTACCTGTTGAGTAAGTGGGGCTGACAGAGTTGAAGGGTCACATAATCACATGATTTGAATGGAATGCGAAGGCTGTTCACTCCTGGTACATACACTGCTGTGCAAAAGACATGTTGCATTTTTCAACTCTGATGCATTATGAACATCAACAATTTACTCATTAAAGCCTCCACTACTGTTTTTCTACTATAACAACTTTGACTTGTTATTAATACAGCTTAGTTTAGGTGAGAATAGCTCGCTTCACTCGATTTGTAAGGTGTGGTATCCGAAGCATAATCAACAAAAACAGAGAAACATCATTTGTAACTGACAAACCCATGACTGGAAAACCCAAAAAGCTGTCTAACAAGGATGAGCAATACTTGAAGATAATATCTTAAAGGAATAGAAAGAAGACAAGCGTTGAATTGACAACAGAACTGGCAGAAGGCTCAGGTGTCCATCCATCAACAGTACGAAGGTCACTCTTGAAATATGTGTTGCAGTAAGAAAATCTGTTAAGAAAGGGGAACAAGACTAAAAGGCTAAAATATGAACAAGAACACAGAAATTGGACAATGGAACAATGGTCAAAAGTGCTTTGGACAGACAAGTCAAAAGTTGGACAACAACACCTGAGCCTTCTGCCAGTTCTGTTGTCAATTCAACACTTGTCTTCTTTCTATTCCTTAAGGATATTATCTACAAGCTATTAAAAGTACATTTAAAGCTACTTGCTATTTGAGGTGATGCTGTACTTGTGGGGCATCTTTTTTTAAATCTGCTTTGTGAGGGGGTGATTAGTCAAACAAAAGATATTTAGTAAGGAAATGGTCTGAGTGGGGTAAAACAAGAAACGTAAAAAGCATTTTGAACCGCTGTACATACATACATACATACATACATACATACATACATAAATAAATAAATAATCTGCCTATATTTCCAAATTATTTTGTGGCCAGCTGATCGCGAATGTTTCAATTGCACCAGCTCTTTCCACTCTGCTACTCCCACGGCTGCTGCAACTGTATAAATGTCATCTGTTAGTGTCTCGTAGGTCTCAGGTGAGCACAGCCGTTATTATAATGATGTATCATTTACTGGATGAGCGACTCCAAAGCGCTGCTCCAAATCAAAGCAAGCCCAAGCATGCATGATAACAAGGCTCCTGACTTTAGTAACCAAGTGCAAACACAGGGACGCCGGCAAAGGAAACTCTTTGTAAGGAAGAAGATGTTCTCCTCTGCTTATTCCTTAAGGACAGAAAGCTGTTTCAATCAGACACTGGAAAAATACATGTATTTCAAATCTTTTACACTGCAGACCAAGTAAAGGGTTAGGGTTAATAAAAACCTGATTTGATAAATGTATAAATTCAAATCTTTCTACACTGCAAACCAAGTAAAGGGGTCTAGGAAATATCAATCCCCTTCTTCTAGAGCATCATGTTCCCTTTAAAGTGATTTTAATGATCAAGCTCTCTGTCAGGTGTAATTCTACCCCAATGTTTCCATTTCCTAGTAAACCCAGAGCCACTAGCGATGGGACTTTGTCATTTAATCCCACTCTCCAATTAGGTATACCTGCATACCTAATCGCCTCCTCTTTAAATATAGGCAAAGGATTTTTACAAAACCAGTGCAGTGCTACCCCAAATATTATTACTTAGGGCTTATATCTTTATATTTCACAAAATCCAGTCAATTTGTTTAAGTGCTATATCAATTAAGCAACAAGTGTTTTCAACATACCATTAAAAAGTCTGTTTTAAAAGCCAGACCTAATAAATAAACATTTCATCAGCATCGCCGACCCCAAAACATTGTTTTTCACCTTTTATTTCAAATTATGAAAGCGGAGAAGGAGTTCATTCCACAAACAAGCGACGGCAGCGCTGCCACAATCTCACTTTCTCTTTCTATTACCCGGAGTTGTGCTGCAGCATTTCCTTTCATAAATACACAGAACTTACAACAAAGGTTTTGTTTTGTGTGCACGCTATTGCAGATACCTTTGGGATTAAGTGAAGCAACTTTATAGAATACACTAGTCTTGGAAAAATATGTATTCTTTGGATGAGAAGCACATTGAAAGTTTCTCCATGTGTTACTCCAGGATATATATATCAGTTGATCATTATTAAACACTGTTAAACACCGTTGATGTACTTTTGCTTCTAGATGTCGCGTTATCATACTCCTATAGAAACTGGAAACTTCTGCACGTTTCCTTGGTGGTACAGTAATCTGCAGCAAAACTTTGGACCAGGTTTAAGTGTTCTGCCACGATTCCGTGGTACAGGTGCTTTGGGAGTATCTTCAAGTTTGACACAGATAATTTTTTATATCAGAAAAGGCAGTTTGTATTTCAGTTTTGTTTTATTGTATTGTTTTTCAAAAACAAATACTTTTATAGAAATCAATCTAATACCAAGACTTTCACATGTTTCTTTTTTCCACATTTTGAAGACTTGTGGACCATGTACAAAAATATCTTACTACTGTATTTTATTACAGTCAGCACTCGCATATCCGACCCTATAACATTTTGACTTCAGTGACAGTGTGTGATGCATATCTGATTATTTCATTTTGGCCCGTTCCAATCCTTGTCAGTTTTTCAGGGAACACAAAAAAGATACAATATCAAAAATACATACCTGAAAAGACTGTTTTACAATAAGTAGGCTTCCATTTAGATGTACTGTATTGGTTTTGTTGGTACAGTACTATATTTTCAACAGAAGTAGTATTTTAATTCAGAACGATATTATACTGAAAATATCACTTGCCAAAAAAGACAACATGTTATACATTACATACTTTTAAATCTGGTACGTATTGTAGCAGTATGTAAAATTCCCCATTAACGACCCAACAGCAAAATGAAATCAAATCATGTTACCCATGCATAGAACTGCATAAAACAAAAAGGTAATGCAATTTAGCAAAACCAAAAGATTAAAAAAAAGTCTGTATTCAAAATTGCAGAATATAGTGCTCGATTAAAGCCCTAATGTCACAGTTTACTTGCAAATAAAAATGCACAAAAACAACTAAAGATCACATATTAAAAAAAAAAAATACATCACAGTATCTAAAAGTGTTTAATGATTAACTGTTACAAATACCGTAGCTTGTCTCGTTTGCTTTGTTTTGGCTGCATTTCCATCAGGTGAAACTGGAGGAAGCGCTGTGTAACTGCACAATAAAAACAAATTGATTTGGCATGCAGGCTGTGACGGATATTCAAATAAATTGTAAAATTGGAAAGAGGGGCTTTGTATCAGAAAACTGGTGACGGACTCAGAAATCACATGTGACGGGTAAGTATATTAATTTGTTACATATAAAATGGGGATTGATTTTATTCTTAATACAAGGGCGGTAAAACAGGACTGACGTATCTGGGTAATGGATATCCGAGTACTGCCTGTATTCCAGTTTGGGTTTGTAATTTGTTGGTTTCTAATTAATCTTTATTTCTTATATGGCGCCTTTCATGATAAATCGCCTCAAAGATCTTTACAGATAAGGAATAACAAATTAATAATATACAAAACAATTTAGATAAACAGTAAAAGATAAAATACCCCTTTAAAATTACATACATTAAATAATAAAAAATCATTTGAATTCTTACTTTAAAAAGCAGCGATAAAAATTAGTATAAAAAATAGTATAAAATAAGAGGATACATTTTCCCTTTAAAATACATATGCTAATGTGTTTTTAATCTTACTTTAAAAGCATCAAGAGATGGTATATCCCTTACAAATTGTGGCAGATCATTCCACAACTTTCTAAAGCTGAACGCTCTGCCACCTGCCTTCTTTCCCTGTATCCTGGAATACTGAGTAAAACTTTGTCCTGTGATCTAAGAGAGCGACTCGGGACATACGGGATCAGCAAATCTTTTACATATAAGTCAGCAAGGCCATTTAAAGCTTTAAAAGTTAAAAGAAGGACATTCAAATAAATCCTGAAGTGTACAGGAAGCCAACGTTAGGCTGCTAACACAGGGGTAATGTGTTCATATTTCTTTGTTCTAGTTAAAACTCTGGCAGTAGCATTTTGCACAAGCTGCAACTGAGATAAAACACAACTTGAAATACCACAGAAAAGAGCCTTGCAATAATTAATCCTCAATTTTATAAAAGCATGCATCAATCTCTCAGCATCCTGCAGCGAAAGCTTGAATGCAAGAGCAGGATCAAAACTGAAACCCAAACACTTCATTTCAGCTTTCAACTCGGAGGAGAAACTACCAAATGTAAAAATCAGATTTATTTTATCTAGTTGATTCTGTGATCCCAAAAGCATTACCTCTGTTTTATCTGAGTTTAAGATTAACATTTTCTTTCAGCATGACAGGTAGTCTGAATATTTTCAGCTGAGGCGTCACCCAGTTTCAGAGATAAATCTAATTGAGTATAAATCAGCATAACAATGAAAATGTCTATGGACAATATCTCCCAAGCGTGGTATATATGAACCTTTGATCTTTGAAGAATATGTGGATTGCACCGATTTATTGTTGTGTTCTGGGTAATATGAAAGAAGGTTCCCCCCCCCCCCAAAAAACAAACAAACAAACAAATAAATAAATAAATAATAATTCATTGCTTTATGAACATTGACAAAGTAAAAAACAAAAATTAAAAAGTGTTTCATTATATTTTTTAGGTCTGGCTCAACAGCATAATTTGAGCTGGAAGTAAAAACACTACTGGTCACTGCTACATTGTTTTAAAATAGGGGCTGAGTGCAATAAAAACAGTGATGTCCACTCAATTGAATTAAACAGTCTGTAAAAATATGTAAAATGCTAGACATGGTCCTATTTAGTGATTTAAAGGATGATGGTATTCAAATCCATCAGTTAAATCAATTGAATAGACCCCAGTGTATTTCAATACAATTTGAATGGATTATTTAGACAGAAAGAGTCTGCCTTTAACACAGCTCTATTGATTCTGTAATGAGTAGGTATATCATAGGTAGGGCTAAAGGTTTATAAAAGAAAAAATAACCCTAATGTCATAGTATTTTATAAAATGTTTCGCTGAAATCATACTGTTTCATCAGGATCTTGTTTTGATATTTACATTTTTATCAGAACGTTTAATCATTTGTAGTATCTTGAAGATTTGCAGCCTTTATCGTAGGGTATGTATCGATCCAGTAAGCAATTGGGCAACAAATGTCCCATGCCAAGCACCACAAACCAGCACATTTTAACAGATAGAGAACACCAAAGTAAACGTTTCTTAATTGAAAGCACTCCTGATCTTTGTGAATGGATTGATTTAAAAAATGTGACAGTAATTCAACCTGTGGCTTTAACTGCGGATAGAGGGAGTCCCAGTGCCACTGCAGCGCCAGCCCCCAGAGAGGGGGTGCGGGTAGCAGACACCATTTGTATTTGACAAGCTCAATTACACGCAAGGATGGAGAGCAGGAGGCAGGTGATTGTGTGCAGGGGAACCCGCCACACTCTGGTTCTTCGGGGGCCTCTGCTGTCAGGGGAAAAGGGGCCTGCAGGTGGTCTGAGGCTCCCAGTCTCACAAGGAGTGGCAAGTTCACCACAAAGGAGCTCCTTAACCAAACAGACTCTGCACAGGAAACTAATAAAATAGTATTCTAATGCCCCACAGATTTTACCATGTTTCCATCGCATCATGAAACCAGTCATTAAAACTCATCACAAATGAGCACTAGGATGAATAACGCTGGTTACTCACGTAACCTATGTTCTCCAAAGGGAACCGACATTCATCACGAATGGTACTATCCTTGTTACCACGCCCTGTCACGCATTTATTATACCAAAGCTCTTCTGAGCCCTCCCAGAACAAGTCCATCAAATGGTCAGCCCTCCCCCTCTGCCATCATTTTGATATTGGCCTTCGGAATCTTTTTTTGCTGTCCTGGTAAAAAAAAAAAAAACAGCTCAGCAACAGAACTTTGTGATGAATGTCAGTTCCCTTCGGAGAACCTGGGTTATGTGAGTAACCACCATTCTCCTTCAGACACGGAACCTTAGGTCCCCAGGGGGGGTCGCTTATAAAAGCGAGGTCAGTTTGTCCTAATCAGGCCATGCAAGAAGAGAGAGGTGCTAGATCTTAGTCAGCCTCTTCACCATGCTTCACTTGGTATAGGGCTTTGCAGCACTGAGAACCCTTGTGCTGAACCCTGGTTGGCCATCACTGGCCACGTCCCGTCTATAAAATCTTGCAAACGTGTGGCGTGTGGGCTCTGTCAATGAACCAAACTGCCACATTGCAGATCTCCTTCATAGTCACCCCTTCAAAGAGGGTCCTTGCCACTGACCTCGTTGACTGGTCTGTCACTCTCTCAGGGGGGGCGGAACACCTGCAGACTCATACGCTGCTGTAACTGTGTATCTGGAGACACTCTGTTTAGAGACTACCTTCCCTTTGGCTTTAGATCCGAAGCAGATAAAACGCAGTTCCATCAATCTCCAGTTCTTTGTTTGATCACCATAGAACACCAGTTCCACTTCATGCAACAGTTTGAAGGAGGGCTTATCTCTTGCTGGTCCAGTATGGAGAACCACCGATGGCATAGGGTGGAATCCTTCGTGGCGAAAGTGTCCGCTTTCAGGGTGCTGAACTTCTCCCAGATGGCCTGCACCCCTTGGGAGTTAAGTCACCAGTCTGCATTCGACAGTCGTCCTCGAGAGAGACGGTCGACGGAGATGAAGCATACTGTAAATGTATTTGGGCATGAATATCATCTCTATAAATGGCATTTTCCAGAAGAAAGACATTTAGTGCAAAATCTATTTTCCCCGCTGGGGATGAAAACTTGGGGATGAAAAGTGAGAGCCAGTAATTATTAAAAAAAAACAAAAAACAAAAAAAAACAAACAGAGCTAGGGAATTCCCCCCCCCCCCTTGTCAAATCACACCCTGCTGTTACTGCACTTCAGCTTCAAGGCCTCGGCTGCTGCCATTATGCTTTTGCTAAATTACAGAGAGAGCACTGGGTCAGGTACTCAATTTCCAAGCACTTCTTGGATTTATTGGGTTCTGAGTCTCTGTTTTTATTTTCTCAATCCACAAAGCCTTCATTTGCACAATACGATATGTAGCACTGGATAGGGTGAAATATGGGAGTAAAATGGTTCATTTTTACTGAACATCCGTAAGGTAATATTATTGGGAGGATCATAAAATACAGCTGTGTACCAAATATAAAGACTGAAAGAGTGTTGTCTGTATCTGAGATATGGCCAGTGGTTAAAAACTGTAACGCTTCTTGAGTATGGACTGTAACTTGACAGAGAATCACAGAATGCACAGAAAGCAGTTTTCATGCCATTGAAAATATGAAGTTGCCATTTGAAATGGGTTATGAAAATTAGCAATTTAAATAATGGAAATTTTATAAAACAGTTAAACAAATGCTCCGATTGGCTGAAAACATACAGGCATGTACTGTATTACTGCAATGGGATTCATCATTTCCGCTAGATCGGTGTTTCTTGGTCGAGTCTGATTTTCTTCTACAGAACAGAAACAGATATGTGTGCTCTCTTTCTAATTTGTGGCTCAGTAATATACTTTCGCAGACAGCTGTTCATTTACTAAGAATACTGTGACAATGCTCCTGAAGGCAAATTTGTTTTTTGTTTGACTGCGATCAGGGCGCTCCTAAAATCTGTAACGGTACATAAACAGTTAACGTTCAATTCAATTAAATACCAATAGAGTCAAAAACATACTAACTAATGTTTACTAGCCCTTAAAGTATAAAAAAAAAACCCTTATATTAACTCAGGTTGCAGTTAAATCAGTTAGTTGAATTGCAACAATACATTTACCCGAAAGTTATTGATAACCCAAAATGTGTACAAAAGCAAGCGGCAGCTTCTTGAAGACTTCTTCACGATCAGATTGTAAACTACAAATACCCTCATTAGAGCGGAACCAGAAAACAGTGGGGTTTTAAAAACAGAATGTGTTTTAAATAAAGTGCTTTATGTACAACTGTGTTTGTGAAAGCCAGTGTTAACAGTACATACAATGAATGATGGGTCGCAATCCCATCAGATGTGATACAGTTTAAATAACAAGGTGAAAAATGATGGTTACATTTTTTTTTCCTATCCAATCTTAAGGGTGGGGGGAGGGTTGGGAAAGACTGGCACTCAGCTGTGGTTGTTTAAATTGGTTATAGGTTAAAAGGGCTTGTAACCAGGAGGTCCCCGGTTCAAATCCAGGCTTTGTGTGACCCTGAGCAATGTTGTTGTAAGTGACTCTGCAGCTGATGCATAGTTCACACACCCTAGTCTCTGTAAGTCGCCTTGGATAAAGGCGTCTGCTAAATAAACAAATAATAATAATAATAATAATAATAATAATAATAATAATAATAATAATAATAAATTCTCAATCAGGCCTGTTATGATGAAAATGTTTCAGATCAAGGGGTTAATGCAACATTGCGTACAGGGTGTGAATAGTCTTACTGTCTTCTCAGTTTATATAAGCAACAACCCCCTTGAAACGTGTCCAATCCCATGAGTCAATAACCTTTTTGTTTAATGTGAATGGCAACTGACTCTGCCTGGTGGCATTAAATGACAGGAATGGGTGAATTTACGGCCAAGCCATGTCTATATTGGAAGAACAATCATTACTTTCACTACAACTACTGTACCTGTGTCAATGGCTTACAGTACTATTCAATATAGTTAAATGTACCATTAACCACAGATACTGTATGCAAAACTCGGGCCTATAGTTTCCAGTAGCAGTGGTAAAGTAACAGGCTTTGACAAATATAAAACATTTACAACTCACTCAAATGCATTTACTTTTCTTGTTTTAACTTTTGATAAAAGATAGTTCATAACGCACTTTTACAAAGACCGTCTAAAACTGTAGTCCAAACACAGGTGCGTTAAGCTCAAAATATATCAGGTTTTAAAGTCTAATGCTCGCACACTGTATATCACAAAATGACACAAAGATCAAAAAAAGGCCAAAGCAGAAATATACTTAATCTTATTCACACTCACATGTGCAAAAAAAGTGACAAAGTGCTCAGAAGTGCTAAAGTGCAAACGTTTCAGCAGCCCCCACTGCTATCATCAGTGCATGATACTAACCACATGTTTACCATTTATATAGTCTCAAATCATTCATGTTAACAATATACACATAAATCCAATTGGTCTAATCATACATTTCTTGGAGATTAGAGGATGTATAAACTTTAATTTTAAGACTACGAGTGCAAGCTGGGCAATGTTGACAAGGAAAATTCCCAACACTCCCACTCAGCATGCCAGTCCTAACAGGCTGTGAATTAGTATCTGCTCTCACCACTCTATCTCTTAGGTTTTTACCTTTTGAGTATACATACAATGGAAAGATCTTTAAAAAGATTAGTCATTTGTCTGTCACTACTTAATATGTGCCAATGAATATTGACAATACCCCAGACCTGATTACTGATGTTACTATAAGTAGTCTTAAATGCAAGAAAATGTCTCTTTGTTTTGGTACCTTTTTATCCAAATCTTGTCTCAAAATGTTACGACATTTTAATAAAGCAGAGTTTAACCACTATACAGGATAGCCTCTACAAATGAAGTCTTGATAGAGCATATCTGATTGATAATCAAAAGCTTAATTGGTAGAGCAAATGTGTCTTAAATGCACAAACTGGCTATAAGGTAGACCTTTTTTCGATGCAACAGGATAGAAACTTAGCATGCAATAGGCTGTTCTTTTCCGTATCCTTTCTATATAAAGTGGAACTCAAAAATGACTAAATAAAAATCATTGTGTCTAAAAAACTAACTTGTTGGGCATCCACATGGTGTGTACATTTAATACGATCTATCCAACCATTAATGTACACAATACAATTCATTTTCTGAACCATTCCATACAATCAATATAACGCTTCCAAAATAATGTAAAAGCATTATTGTTCCAAATATGGAGGTCCTCTAAATAGCCCAGATAAAGATTTGCATAGTCTGGTGCCATTGTTGCACCCATAGCAGTACCTTGAATCTGCCAATAGAACTGATCCTCAAAGAGAAAATAATTTTAGTTAAAACTAATTCTGCAAAATTAAGAAGTAATTCAGTTAGAAAATCTGAAACATTTCAATTCTATTTCATCTTTTATTTAATTGTTTCATACAACATTCTACCCCCTCAAACACACGTATTGTTGGTTGGTCCTATAAATACAATTTTCACACCATTCTTTAACCAAGAAACCCATCGTGAAAACAGAGCCAGTACTGTACTGGACATAAATCATCTTTTTACATTAACAAAAAGTTTAGCCCTTGATATTCTTACACTTCAACATCAAAAACATTTAGCATGGTACGTGACTGCCACCTTCTGGCCAAAAACAATATAACACAGGCATCTGATTGTGTACAAAAATATAACGCAGACGTCTGATTGTGTACAACAATATAACACAGACGTCTGACTGTGTTAAAGGCCAAGTAAGAAATATAGCCTAATTATAGTATGAAGTTATTTCTGTACTAAATATGCTCATTATAATAGCCAATCTCTATTGGTTAGCTTCCTGTTGACGATGTATATCAACATCATTTTAATGCACTCAATTCAGAAATATTAGAAATGTTTGGTTTCTGAAAAAATAATTCTGATTGTGTATTTCAGTTATTTCATTAGGGAGTTTACACCACCTAGAATGTTGCATCTGAATAGTGGTCATGTAGATTTACTGGAACATTTATTCTATTACATTACTACATGTGTAGAGGACTGCATTAAACAAGCAACATTTCTTTTTTTGCCAGCAGAGAAAGATAACTATGAAACCCCATCCCTCTCGCCAGTACAAATATACTAAATTGTGTATACAGCCTATAGTATTACATAATAGCAGGGCTGGGAAATATGCAGAAATAGTGAAAGAGTAGAAACAAGCTAGCCCTTCAGGCAGATGGTAGAGACCGGGGGATTTTGAGATTTTAAAGAGATGAATATAAAATAGGCTGTGTAGGTGTTCGGTGGGTTTACAGGCAGGTGTTCTTGCTTTGCAAATAGCTTTCTGGTACTCTTGGAAATCATCCATTCAAACATAATAGCTGCAAAATGATATTTCTATGACATTATTAATAAATGAGTGTTGTAAAAAGCCTGTTTTTATTTTTCTCTCTTGCTGTTAAAATCGTACCTTGGGATTCCACTCGGGATCCAGAACCTTTACAGATGCAACATACTCCTGCATTGCATGGATCACAGTCATGTCTCCCAGCTGCTTCCAAGCCTCCCTAAACAAATGAGTCAAATGAAATTACAAAATTAGAGGTAGCTGGATCATGAAAAAGTACATCTCTGTGATAGGGGAGCTAATATCTAGAGTTAGAGGGGCACATTTTGAAAGAACTAATGAGTCTGACCAACTGGCATTCATACTGATGTGTATTAAAGAGGGCTGGCCATTACTTTTTCAAGACTACTGCAGGCAACTTTACCAGTAGGCTACATACCAACTTAAAAACATTGGACTGCAAGTGGGTTTCTTTGATATAAAACAATGTTTATAAAATGATCATGCTCAAAGAACATTTATATACAGTGCCTATAGGAAGTATTCACCCCCCTTGGACGTTTTCACAGTTTGTTGAGTTACAACCTGAAATCTTGATGCATTTAAATGGGATTTGTTTTCCTTTGATTTACACAATCTACTCAACACTTTCAATGTGTGAAAAAAATGGGGGTGAAAAAGCCCATGTAAAATCCTGCTTGGAATTTGCAAAAAAACATGTGGGAGACTCTGAAAATATGTGGCAAAAGATTCTGTGGTCCGATGAAACATAAATTGAACTATATGGCCTAAATTCAAAGCGTTACGTCTGATGCAAACCCAACACAGCACATCACCCAGGTAACACCATCCCTACTGTGAAGCATGGTGGTGGCAGCATCATGCTATGGGGATGCTTTTCATCGGCAGGGACTGGGAAGCTTGTCAGGGTAGAGGGCAAAATGGATGGAGCTAAATACAGGCAAATCCTTGAGGAAAACCTGCTTCAGTCTGCAAAAGACCTAAGACTGGGATGGAGATTCACCTTTCAGCAGGACAATGACCCCAGCACACAGCCAAAGCGACACTGGAGTGGCTTAAAAACAAGAAAGTGAATGTCCTAAAGTGGCCCAGTCAAAGCCCGGACTTGAATCTGATTGAGAATCTGTGGCAAGACTTGAATATTGCTGTCCACCAACGATCCCCATCCAACTTGACAGAGCTTGAACAATTTTGCCAATGGGCGAATATTGCACGATCCAGATGTGAAAACCTGGTTGAGACTTACCCCAAAAGACTCACAGCTGTAATTGCTGCCAAAGGTGGTTCTACCAAGTATTGACTCCACGGGGTGAATACTTATCTAAGCAAGACATTTCAGTTTTTTTTATTTTTCATTAACTGTTGTTTCACAATAAAAATTCTCTTGCCTCTTTAAAGTGTTGAGTAGGTTGTATAAATCAAAGGAAAATAATCCAATTTAAATGCATCTAGATTTCAGGTTGTAACACAACAAACTGTGAAAACGTCCAAGGGGGGGTGAATACTTCCTATAGGCACTGTACAGGTAAAAGCTGATGCAGTGTTAGCAAGACAAACTCAAAACTTGCACTACAGCTATTCTGCAGGGTGCTGATGAGAGAGCTGTATATAATTTAGTGTTATGGTGCTTTGATCAACCACTCACTACACTAAACTGCTGGAAAAGTACGCCGACATCCTTAACACTGTTCCTTAACAGGAAAGCACTACAATGTGGTAAGCTGACTGCTTGCGTTCCTAATTTACATACAGTTTCAGTCAATTCAGTACCAAAACTTAAACTAGAAATTAAGAGTTTGGGTGTCATCTTTGATCCTGATCTATCATTTCAGACTCATATTAGGGAAGTTACTCATATTAGGGAAGTATCTTTTTACCATTTGAGAAACATAGCCAAACTGAGACCAATTACTTCCGTATCTGATGCCAAGAGACTAATGCATGCCTTTGTTTAATCTAGAATTGATTACTGTAATACACTTTTTTCTGTTGTCTCAAAACATGTGGTATCCCGCTTGCAGCTTGTTCAGAATACCGCTGCTAGAATTCTGACTAAAACCAGGAAAAGTGAACATATTACCCCTGTTTTGGCCTCTTTACACTGGCTCACTGTGCAGTATAGAATTGATTTTAAGATTTTGCTGTTAACTTACAAGGCCCTGAATGGATTAGCACCTAGTTATTTGCAGGAGTTACTGACCCCTTATCTTCCAAACCGCACGCTGAGATCACAGGATGCGGAGCTGCTGGTTATTCCTAGGGTCAACAAAATCAACACAGGACGCAGGGCTTTTTTCTTGTAGAGCTCCTAAATCATGGAATGCTCTGCTTCGTTTGTCAGAAAAGCTGCGACCGTTAGTTTTCAAGTCAAGACTAAACGCATTTTTATAAAATGGCTTATCATCTTAGTGGGTTTTAATGTAACTAAAAAAATGCTGCTTTTGTATTACTATGTATACTGTTATTTAAATGGTCTGACTGTGGAAGTTGTATGTGTGACATACTATACAAATGTATTGTGGTTTGGTTTTTTTTGCTATGTACTGCACAGTGCTTTGTGATACTTTTGTATAAAAAGCGCTATATAAATGCAATAAATAAAATAAATAGCAATGTGTTCTCTACTTAGCACCATTACAAGATGCTTCTAGTGACTTCCCTACCAGGGCTTTCTGCATCATCAGTGTGAGACTAAAGTAACAGTGAGACTAATTAAAACTGGATGCATCTCGTTAGCAACATCAATTAACTCACATAGCACATCACAGCGTAATTGTCTGCAGTAATAATAATCAAATTAGTCTCACGTTTATGATGCAAAAAGCCCCATTAGAAGCATCTTGTGATGGCCTTTAGTAGGTAGCGTATTACTAGAAACAATGTTCAGCTCAAATATTTTAAAAATATGTTTCAACGATGTATAGAATTTTAAAACGAAATACAATGAATGTCACGTGTTTGAGAGAATCACTGAATTTTCTACACACTATTTATTCTACCTTAAAGTTACTTAACGACCAGTCTACTTTCTTTCTGTTGAAATAATGCACAGACATTCCTGAGTGATTATGTTCACCTACCACTTCTGTTTCCCTTCAAAGTCAAAGAACCCTGGTTTTGTTGTGTTGCACTTCCCAACCTTGGCCTAACAAGAAAGACAGAGGGAAAAGAAAGGCATTTCAAAATTCTTCACTTTGAAACTTTGCATTAATGCAACACATATATATTAAAAAACACATTTTAGATGCATTTTCAGCTGATCCTATTAAAAGGTATATGGACCAGTATGACATTTTAGGATTCTAAAAAGGAACGAACAAACCTCCATTAGGTTTACTTAGCTCTACCCAGATGCTTTTTAAAGTGTATTTTTCAAATTAAATGTGTTTACTTACAGTTTTGTAAACCCAAATGGGAAAAAGCTGTTAACCATTTGTAAATCACAAATTAAAATGTAACTTTTTCTGCAAACTTTTACTATCCTTTTAAGATAGACTACTGGGACAGAAATGGTTATCCCTTTAAGAAGAGGTCTTTGTCTCCTTTGATGGGATTAAGGAATGTTTTGCAACAACAACCTGTTTGCAGTATCTGATAGTAAGTATATTGTGGTTTTAAAACTGTAGGCAAAAGTTTGGCAAGTAGTTGTTACAAATGTATTTTATAAACTTGTATTTGTTAACAACATAAAACTGTACAACATTTAAGTTTTTATTTCATAGCCAAGAAGTGGTGTGTCTGTCAGAGACTGAAACTGGGAGAAACAGTGATATCAGCCAGTTTGGCTAAATTTGTCATTTCCTGGACTTATCTTTCTGGAAAGTTGCATAGTGCTTAAGTTAAACTAGCAGTTCGATCCATTCCATTTTCCCTGTGAGCAGTTAGAGCCAGTTCCACTGTCTTGCCTAAGCTTTACAAAATACATGTGTGGAACCTCTGAACACAATAGGCCTATTTGCAGAGTAACTGTAGTACAGCACTGTTATATGCTATTTATATAGAGCCACCTTGATTTCAAAGCTGATTACTGGTCTTTGTAAGGTTGTTGACTGAGTAAAAACAGATCGTATAGTGTAGTGTACTGTACTGTACTGGAACATCCACAGTCGACCCACACTCGCTTTGCCCACAGCAGCTGTCTCCCGTCACTCGGGAGATTTCCAACCACAGTAGCATCATCACCTAACCGCCTCTATTTCAGGTACACGAATAAGAAGGTTGCTGATGTTGTTACCTGTTTGTACCTGGCGTATAAGTAAAGGAGCTGTTCTCTGCTTGCAGACTGAATCAGCCCTCCCAGCCGCTCTGCCGCTGCTTCGAACTCGGCTTCCAGCACCGTGCCCTCCTGGTGACGACCCCAGTCCCCGGCGCCACATCCCTCCTCCCCGGGACCTGAGTCTGAATCCGAGCCGCACAGTGGCTCCCCCGTATCGGGCCGGGTAGGATCGGTACCTGAACCTGTAGCCGAGTCGGGGGAAGATGAAGGGGAACGGGACGCCATTTTTACGGTAAAAATTAAAATATTGGGACGAGTATATCCAAATATATGAATTTAGTGTCGTTTATAACAATTCAGTCCACTTAGGTTCGTTTTCCAACTACCGCTGTAGCTCGCCTGGACTCGCCTCTCACAGATCTTCTTATTCGTTACAGTCGGACTTGTTGCTAAGACTGGTCCGTCCACAGGCCGCTTCTCTAAGCGCTCCCTCCCAGGGAGCAAGGAACACGCAGAAAGGTTCCTGCCTGAGACGCTATTTGGCGGCACAATCCCAATTTCAAAGCAAACAGAGTTTAAAATCTGCAGACACAACTTTGATAAGTAGTCGCAACAAGAAAAATACGGTTGGCTGAGTTTATAGAAATTTGACAGTTGATAAAATTGTGATGCACGTGCCAGTACATCCAGGTCATACGACGGGAGTTATGGACTTGTCTAAGTTTTATCCTGGAAGTTTGGTATTCTGCACATTTATACTGTAGATCAGAATTCCAGTTAGAATCAACATTCGTTCAGTAAAACTAGTTTCGGAAAAACAACTTCCGATTTTGTGGAGGATGTCCCTAACCAAGTGGAAGGGATTTCCCAAGACAGCTGAGCGGTGAAGGGAGATAAGAGTTGATGGGAATTAACTTTTAAAAAAGGTGGTCGTACACTTTCACTTACAATGCTAATATATAAATACACTGAAGGTGCGTTGGATTAAAGCTGCTTATCATATGGTTTTTTTAAAAAAAATTCTGAATCGTTGGTAATTTCGCCAAGCACAAAAATAGCTCAACTGTTCATTCTTTGTGTGTGTGTGTTGAATATAAAGAAACAAAGAATCATAAAACGGTAGACATTATGCAGGCACACAAACTTTTGATATGTGAAATATAATCTTCAAATATAGTTTGACTAAAGTTTTCAGGTGTGGTCCGCCAGTTTATCAGTTAATTTTCTTTAATAATTTGATAAAGATGCGTCGCTGTTCGGCCTTTGCATGCAGCAAATTATCGACCAAGGGATGTGGCAAGACTTTCCACTTGTAAGTATTCATTTTAGGTTAGTAACGTATTAGTTTAAATAATGTTTTTAACCGATAAAACAACAAAGTAAAGCAGTCATTACAGCAAGAATCACACATTCCTGAAAAAAAACAAGTTTCTTAAGAATGAATTGGGTGTGTAGATAGTTTATCCGTCCTCAGTACATCTGTAATAAGGATGTAAAAACGCAACACACACTGCTTTTGGACTGATGAAGCGAATTTAGCATGAAGAAAGCATGAGTAAAGTCTCATTTTTAATTATCAATAACATGTATAACAGGATACTTTAGTGTAATATGTATATACTGTATGGAAACCAAACTGTTGTGTTTGAATATTGCCCATTCTGAAATGACATTGGCATTTTGAAATGAGAATTAGTATTTATATATAATATGTATATTTATGACGTGTAAGCACATATAGTTTGCTTCATGAAAAAAAGTAAAATATATTTGATCATGCACTCTTTCTTCTTTTAGGTTTCCTAAGAACATTGAGAGACAACAGCTATGGGTGGCCAGGATGAGGAGTCAGGAGTTCAAGCCATCAAACAGGGCAGTACTGTGTTCTGATCATTTTGAGGAGGCATATTTTGATAAACTGGACAATCTGTTAGACAGAGACCAGATGTAGTACCGACAATCTTCAGCTTTCCTGATCATCTTCAAAAGGTAGATACTTAATATTGACAAAACACAATTTATTTAAAAGAAATACTTAGTTACATCATCCACACACCCAAACTCAGTTATTGCAGAAAAAGTAATCAATTGATTATGGCAAATAGTTTGTTTTGCAAATATTGATATTATCATTGAGTACATGGGGTAAATGTAAAATATGCTTGCTATCTTTTATCAAATCCAAATAATTATAATTTATCCGGTTCTTAATCAAAGGCAAAAAAAAAAGTAGAAAAATTATTCAAGTTTTCATGTTTGATTTATATAGTGCAATAAGATTACACTATTTTTATGTATCTGTGTCGCAAACCACCTTCAAGAAGACAACCTGCGGAGCTACACAAAAATCCACCAGTAGCAGGATCAAGTCATCAGCAGACTTCACCAGGCAAAGCAATTACTTCAGCAGACCATCAGTACTGCACAGCCAGCCCACAGTCAACGAAGAGAAAGCTTCACCAGACTGTGGATGCGTTTCAGGCCTACAAAAAAAGGTTGAAGCTAGGTCAGCAGAAAACCAGGAGGTTGAGGAAGAAAGTAGAGGCCCTGCAAAACATTGTTGACTCCATGCAGAGTTCACACATGATCTCCGAGTCTTCTCCAAGATCAGGCTGCATCACTTGGCCAGGTCATTCACAGCCAGTGCCACTGACAAGCTGGTCAGAAAGACACTTGACAAGCTAATTTTGTTCAAACACCAGTATATTGCGATTATTTCGTTTTTGAAAATGTTGATTAAGATATGTACATATTTGATATATTATTTTTAAATGCAATAATGTAATGATTCTGTGTTTGTAAATCTCAATCAATTTATCTGGTATAAAGCTTTGTTTAAATGTACAAGTATATTTTCAACGTAAGTCAACTTGAATTACAAAATAGCTGCTTTATATTGTGTTCAGATTGCAGTCATTTAGTTTTTGAAATGTTTAAGATATGTACATTTTATATTTTACTTTTAAATGCAATAGTGTAATATTTCTGTGCTATTTCATTTAGTTTTTGAAATGTTGAAGATATGGACATATGATTTATAATTTTAAATGCAATACTGTAATTGTTTTAGAAAAATTATTTTCTAAATCAACTTAAAAAATTAATTGTTATTGAAAACTGTTTCTTTCTTTCATAGTATTTAAGTCTGTTTATGTTTAGAACTATGAAGTAAATGCATACTTAGCTGTTAGACCTAAGTTTAAGCTAAATATAGTGAGTGTAAGAGTTCTGTATATAGTAAAATTATAGAATTGTATAAAAAGTGAACACCATCTTCTATCTATAACACTGAAGAGTTAAGGTGGGGATCCTTTGTTATTTATATAACTGAGTCATTTGTTCCCTTCATACAATATGCTCAGAGTAAGTTACATGTATTTATGTATTTAATTACTTAAATATAGTACAGCATACACCTGCAATTACAGTAACTTAATTATTGATAATAGTAAAAATGAAGGCATTTAAGATGCAGTAAGATTCTTCTTACTGTGTTTGGGATTTATTAATATTAATACGTTTTCTCACCTTTTTTTTTAGCACCGTTGCCTATATGCTTTGCACAGCAGTGATCAGACAAAGCTACATGTAGCTGATCCAGTTCACACTTTCCCTTCACTTATCCATTGGTATTTCTTAACCACCACTTGTACATAAATACAGAAATCTGCTTGATTTTTCAAAGGAGGGCTGTTTCAGTACTACCGTAGCATTTTCTATCAGCTAGCTTTGTATTTGGTAACATGGCAGTATTTCTAGTATAGTTCCTTTTAGAAGAGGTCAGTTTTAATCTCTTAAAATTCACAGCTTTAGGCAGGCAGGTTCACAGACTTTGAAGCTGATGGTAATTGGTGGGGTTACCCTTAGTAGAACGGTGCTGTAGGGCAGCAGTGTGGAGTAGTGGTTAGGGGCTCTGGACTCTTGACCGGAGGGTTGTGGGTTCAATCCCCAGTGGAGGACACTGCTGTTGTACCCTTGAGCAAGGTACTTTACCTAGATTGCTCCAGTAAAAACCCAACTGTATAAATGGGTAATTGTATGTAAAAATAATGTGATATCTGTATAATGTAAAATAATGTATAATGTGATATCTTGTAACAATTGTAAGTCGCCCTGGATAAGGGCGTCTGCTAAGAAATAAATAATAATAATAATAATAATAATAGAACGGTGCTGTGCTTTGGCAATAGTAACCCTGGCTCTCCCACGATGGACATGCAGCAGTGAAGTTGCTGGAACATCACATTTTTAGCTATATCTAGAGAACCTGTTATCCAAATGTGAATAAACTTGGTGTGGTTGGGCTAATGAAATGATACCCTGAATTAGGCCACTTGTATGTCACAGTATGGTGAACTCTTATCATAGACAAGCTCACACTAGAATCACACATTCTTGAATTGCCTTTCAGACAACCTATTTAACTTGGAAATTCAGTAGTATCAGATGTCACGTTTTAAAATAAAACTATATGTATGCAATAACGTGTTTCTTTCAAAACTGCATGTTTGAGACCCTGTGTCACTATTGAAAGTGCAAAACGGGTAAGATTTATAGAATTGTTTTCTTCGCTACAACCACTTCAATGGTCTACCTTCAGAGATGTTTCCAGGACGATCTGAAACAAACAAGGGCCTATTAAGAGTAGACAAATGAACTCCATGCGTTAAGGGGTATATCTTTCAGAGATGCTTAACTTATGAATATGGAGACAATGAAAATCGCAATCCATTGGTACACTTTTAAAAATAAACGTGGTTTATAAAACCCAGTTATTACAGGATAACCAGTGTATACAGAAATACAAATGAAACCATCAGTAAAACCATCATAGTACAGCGCAATACACTCGACATTCACAGACTAATCGATAGAAAGGGGAATGTAAGACATTGTTCTTTCATTTTTTAAACACTTGTTAAACCACATCATTTCATTTTTTTTGTGTCTTTTTTATCTTTAATACAACCATCTATATGCTACGGACATTATTTGTCACAATTGTGCATCATCTACTTAGAAAGAAAGAAAAAGCAAGAAAGGTAAGACACATTGAGAGGAAAGAAAGAAGAGATATCGTCAAGCACAGTTTACATCATGGATTTAGCAAGCAGTACCTTAGCAATGTATTGATTTTCATAGGAAAAGGTCTGCAGGGCTTGTGTCTTTAAACAAAACCACTCCCTGGATTTGGGAAAGTCACATTTCTGGGCCTCAATACATTTGGTTGGTAGTCAATGTGTATTTTCTTCTTAAATTTCCCCATTTAGTTTGAATCCCTTCCCTTGACTGTCATATGGACACAAGCCCCAAAGAAGGAAGCAAGCTAATATAAATCACCAACAAGACCAATCACATTCCATAGTCACTTTTTTCCACATACAGAATTTCAAAGATTTCACGCTAAAAGAGTGCAAGTCTGTGAACTATCAGAAAGTTTCTTAATGTCAAATACTGCTCTTTAAATAACAATAAATCAAAAACAATAATCCAAAATAGTAATGAAATGTGCAGCATGCAGATGAGAGACACTGGCGCTGCGCTGTCACTTTGGGGGGGGGAGTTTCCATTCATTTGCTTAGTCTAATACTGCAAGCCAATGAAAGCAGCCTTTGTGGCTATATGTGCTGGTAAGATGCTGTTTGTAGATGGGAAAGGAGACTTTCTTGTAAGTTTAGGGGAAGAAATAGATGATTCAAATTGGTATTTCTGTTTAGTCGATTGTGCAGCATTAAAACAGCAGATGGCACTATTTTTTGTTTGTAAATGGCAACCTCTATTGGAGAAAATGAGTACTGCAGCACACAGCAGAAAATACTACTAAAAAGGCACAAGCCATTTTTCTCTACCAAATTGTTTTTTGTTTTTTTTTTGTTTAAAAGAAACCTGTGTCCCCTTTCGCATTCAGCAGCATAGCCTTGTGCCTTGAAAAAGACAACACTGACTGACACAAACTGCTCACACTGATAGAAAGAGAACAGAGAGAGAAAGTGGCACAGCAACACGGAACACAGTAAAGATAACTCTTGAGCTGTCAGAACCCCTCAATGAATCTGGAATAGGGGCTCACATCATCAAGATTAAAGCCTAAAGATTGTGCTCGCAGGTTTTGACAGATTCTTTTTCCAGCGTTGTAAAGATTACAATTTCAAATATCCACTCAGGTCATGCAGATATTTTTCAGATGCAGTTGTCCATGACCCTGGTACCGGAAATTAGTAAAAGGAAACGAAAATGTGGAAAGAAATGAAAGAAAAAAGTATTTCTTTATATAAAACTACTAAAAAACAAGAAACTGGAATGTTTCTTAAAAGAGTGCGAATCAAGGCTTCTTTAAAATCCAATTCTTACCACATATTAGTACAAGAAACATTATCTTTGTTGTGCAGAAGATGTTTTCAGATAAAGAGGAAGCTGGTATCTGATCATTTCCTGTGCTGTAGGTCCACGTGGTCTGATTGCAACCAGCCCATTGGCGTGAATCTGAACACAGGCCAGCAAGAGCAACCTTCTAATAGCATGTTGTGTTTCAAAATATACAAGAGGATCTGTGCACAGAAAGGGGGAGAGGGACTGTGATGTACGTGTTGATAAGAGGTATGGATTTGAAAGCATTTGTAAGTGCTGCTTTAATCTATTCAATGTGTGTAAAGCTACAGCCCACCTCACTGTGCAGAACACACAGGAAAGGAAGGCTGCTGACAAGCAAAGGGGTTCACAGGGTAGTGTGTCCTGCCCATAGCACTGACCTCTCAGAGCCGTTGTAAACAGTGACACTGAGAAGCAGACTGCTATGAGACTAAAGCTGAGAATCCTGTGAGTCCCCCAGGCTAAAACACAGGTGATACATTTAAACCCCTTTCATGTTCTCCTTTTTGGATCTATTTGAGGAGCACAGGGTATTTTTAGTAAACCAAGGACATCATTTTAATAGAAAATGTTAGATTCATTGTGGGAAAAAAAATCCAGGAACTAATTCATTGTATTGTATTAGGTTGTCTTTAACAAACCAGGACAAGAATCAAATATGTTTGTGTTGCTGCTACAGGACCTTTCTGTTAAAATGATGCACTGGATATAGAATATTAACCCTGTGCTTCTCTGATACACGCTATTCACAAAAAACACTGCTTTCTAAAACACTAGTTTACACTGCATTCTGGCTTAAAAAGTACGTAGCGAGGTTCAGAATAATACAGTGTGTTACTACAACTGTTTAAATGAAGTACCTGTCGTTTTTCTTTTCATTGTTAACATCCTGACAACTTTTTACACTTAGAACTTTAAAGCCTGTTTCAAAGCGCTTGTCAAAATGGCCGCTCTAGTGCACTGGGGTTTGAGATATGTACTCTAAAATCACTGCAGGAAGAGTGAACAAAAAAAAAACCACAACATAGCAAGTGCTCTGGCTTTTCCGTTCCCTACCACATCATGGATCGTTATTGCTGTGTTACCTGTTTGACAATGTGGGCAATAATCCTTACACTATCAGTGCACTAGAGCAGCCATTTTGAAAAGAGCTTTGAAACCGACTTTAAAGTTTTAAGTGTAAAAAGGTGTCAGGATTTTAACAAATGAAAAGATAAATTACAACAACATTATTTAAACAGTTGTAGCAACACGTGGGGACGTTTAATGCTAATTTTTTCAGAACCCCACTACTTACTCTTTAATGTAAATTGCAAAAAGAATAAGAAATGAAACAGTGATGATTGGGAGAGGAACACTTTTTTTTTTTCTATTACCACCACTGGTTAAAGTGTTTCCAGCTTTTTCACTCACATGTACACAAACCTTTCTACAGAAGGCAAATGGGGCTACTATAATGACCTGGACAGCAGCAGGTCTGAATACCAGCCCTAAAGAAATGCTACCCACAGGTTCACATTTAAAATTCCTGCCTCTTTTAGAAGCAGCAACATCATCACTGCACCCTCTTAAAGGAGTGTTACCAAGAAATCAAATTTCCTTCTTCACATTAGAAGACATTATCACTGTCCCTCATTTAAAGACAACCCAGAGTTTTCCATTTCTTTACCATGCCTCTTATTTGTAACACTGTCCCCTTTTCTTGTGCCAAATCTTCCAGCCTGTTTTGTTATATAAAAGCAAATATCTTCAGCATGTGGATAATGTTTCCAATGTTAATAAGAGGCAAGGAAGTGGTTATTAAAACCTTCATGCGCACTCCTCTAAATTCCAGAGACCCTGAAGGAATGCTGCTAGTGCTAATAACAATATGTCAAGTCCTGGTTCATATTACTCCCACTGGTGCTTTCCTTCAGTGCTGGTTTATTGAGCCCCTTATTGCCACCACAGGTCTGCGCTGGAGTTCCAAGTCGGTATGAAGATTGCTCACGGTTTACATCATTCAAAATAGGGCCCCCTGGACTTCAAGGCTTGTAATACTGTAGTGTTCTACTGTCTGACATGTTTTAAGCCATTACAGGTTGTACTCTTAGCTTACTTGGGCAAACCATTGAGAGATAAACCTCTGGCACACTGCAGTGGAAGTCTTATCTCATAAAATGATACTATACAAACTACAATACCACAAGCCTTGGGTACAGTGCTGGCATTCTTCAATGGCATTGCTGTTCTGATGGCATTATTCAGACACTTAGCCCATGTTTAAATATCCATAGCTGTTTATCGCATGTAACAATTAGGGTTAATTACGTGAAACAAGAATACAATCCTCTCTCAGGTTATATGTTTCAGTATACTACTATTTTTTATTGGTCATTACCAATACATCCCTGAAACTATTTTAACAAACTACTAGGCAGATTATTCAATTGACACCAACTAGTTTAATCAGTTCTTTGTATTCAATTACTGTATGCCTTCGGATTTAAGACACACTTTTTAAACACATTTTTTCTTCTCAAAAATAGCCTGTGTCTTATATTCGAGTATAGTGATGCATGTATTAAAATCGCCAACAAACAGGAATGTGACTTACTGCACAAGAAAAGACGACAAAAACATTACTGCCCGATCTCCAGTCTCCATGACATACAAGCAGCCATTTTCTAAGAAGCGGCATTAGCTACCTGAGGAATTTGAAGAAAAGCTTTTACAGTTTCAGCGTTTCATTATTTGGCTCTGTTCTAACAACCAGCACAAGCAATACCACAGTTCACAAAGAGGAGGAAAAACAGGTGTGAGTAATCACGACTGGAAATGAGAAGCAGCACATAACTGTAATGCTCTGTGTGATAGCAGACGGCCGCAAACTGACTCCATTCATTGTTTTCTTATATGCGTAACTGAGGTTGTATACTTGTAAGTACATCTTTATTTGAGGTATTATTTTTTCCTCAAATTCGAAGGAATACGGTATGTTTTTGTTTGACTCAGTTGCCTTGGTTTATACCCCATCCCTCTACTTAGCTTTACAGTGAAGCGGGAACACAATTGAACTCATATAAAGAACTATGGATATAAAAATGTAAGGCAGCTGTGTTTGAAACATGCCTGGAGCCACTGTATACCTTTCTCAAACTAGTACAACAAATACATTATACTCCCCGCTAATAAACCACGATTTACATTCATATTGTTGCTAGTATCAAAGAAAGCCAACTGAGTGATTGGGCTGCAGATGCACAAACAGAACAGCAGAGGGGAATGCGGCTGAAAGAGACAATCCCATTGGTTCGCTTGTATTCCAGAAGGCTAGTGGCGGTTCTTTCTGAAAGCTTTATTAAAAGATTTGTTCAAGCACAGCCAGATATTTTAATGCCACTTTGGTAAATGTCATCCAATTGAAATGCCCTTAATATGATGGGGACAAGCTCCCGATAGCATCCCTTTTCTTCTTCTTTGTCAGATCATGTTTATCAGACCACTTAATATCACTTCAGGAAATTAAACAAGATAGTTTACATGCAATTACATTTAAAGGGTTAAAGTTGTATTCACAACACTGATGAGCTGAAACACTAGTCTACAAAGCTGTAGTTTTTTAAATGTTCACACTTATACATTAATGCAATGCAATCTGTTTACAGCTTTTTGAAAGAAGTATGATGCACTGTACATGTACATACACCATAGTAGACTGTACTCCATTCAAAGCTATCCTATTAAAAGAACATTCTTCTAACTAATGCCCTAATTAGCACACAGTAAACGCAGAGCACTTTTCTTTGGGGTTATGTTCTTATTTTGCCAGGCTAACTCTGCCACTACTCTCATTCCCATGGAAGTGATATTAAAATGACTGTGCATGTTTCTCACAAGAATGCAAGACAACACCATATACATAGACAACGCCAGTCTGTGTACAGATGACAGCATGCAACAAAATCACTGTGTAAATGAGTCTGATTACATTGCAGATATTCACGTTTGCATTTGGTATCCCATCATATGCCAGACGCACAAAACTTCCTCTCTTTCAATACATCCAAACCTATACAGATAGTGGTTCTGAATGTCAGTGTTTATTTTAAACCAACTGTGTTAAAACACACCCACACCCGCACCCACATGCACACGCACAGAAAGGGGAATTGGGTGATTCCAGGTTTTATTTGGTTATACTCTTCACAAATAAAACAACATCTACAAATCTGAATTATATTCCCATCGAATAGTTGGTAAAAAAGGAAACCTTAACAAATGTTTAATTGGTTAAAGAGGTGAGCTTTTAAAAAGTATTTTCTTACCTCTCAAGAACAACATAGCGTTCTCTTAAGCCCCCTGTTATTTATTGTATACCATTTAGCTTCTCAGTCTACACTTTTGACTGGTGATGTCACTGAATCAGGGGTTCCAATACCTGCTGCACAAGAAACAAGGGGTAGCAGTATAACCACCTGATTTAGGAAGTAGGCTGGGGAACTAAACTAGTAGTAAAACAATAGGAAACTGCAAGACTGTTGTTAGAGGTAAGAAATTAGGTTTAATTTCTTGGCATGAAAAACAGAAGCCCGATTATAATGGCTACAGGACAACCAGGTTAAGAACTCAGGTTCTGTTATGAGGGTTCCAATCAGGTAAAAACACTCAAATCAGAACAGAGACATGTACAGCATTAGACAGGAGACTGATGGGAAAATGTAATCAACTCATTTGACAACAATTTCATTTTGTGCCACCACTGCAGTGTTTCGGTTAACCACAACAGCCGCTCCTAAACCCTGGATCTGCAATTCCCAGCCTCCCAGTCTGGACCCCAGCATGGTAACCCATTCGGTTTCCTCCCCCTCTTGTACATGCGACCCACAGGCTAATGGTAATAATCCTGCACGTTTAAAAACCCTTGAGGTGGCTTTGTGGCACATATTAGCAACGGGGCAGAAGGATATTAAACTGACATTAAAATCACAAAATCTTTTTCTTTTGTATCTTGTTTCTTAAATAGTATTTACAATTAATCTACCTCTCTCTCCTAGACGTCTATTAAGAACATATCCTTAGCTCAAGCTTTTGTTAACTACATTTTTCTGCTTCCTTGGCAGTTGCGGTGGAATAAGACCAATGCTAGAAACCTGAATCTATTAATTCAGGCAGCAACACAACAAACAGGTAATTAAATAATATCATGCACCTCCTGAATGTTGAGTGAATCCAACAGTACTGTTCATTAACTCAGATATGAGAGGGCTGTTTCTAGTCTCGTTCTAAGCATATTTCCCTTGCCTAATGATTATTCATCAGCAATGTTGTTGGGTAGAATTCAATTATCTACCAGATGAGCAGCGTATTCAGTATCACTGTAAACTTAGAAATAAAGCGCAATCATTTTGATCTCCTGCTATTAAAATGAATCTATCTAATGCTTGTTCCAGCAGTTTTAAAAGGCATGTTGGATTTCAGTGAAATGCCATAGTTGCTAATAGTGAGTTTATTAGTATGAATCCTTTATTTTTGATTTTTGTTTTTTAAAGCAGGAATTTATTTTCAAGGTTTTCACCCCACAGCTTGTTTCCAAATGTATTTCAACATTCCAGTGCCCCTGTAGACTGCAAAGTGATTGTGCCATTAAATAAACACTAGCTATACTACTCAAGTCCCCCCAATGACATCGCAGTAAAACAAGGTTTAAACCATGAAGATGTCATCATTAAAAACTTCTGTCTTATAGCAATCATTAAAAACTTATAACATGTAAAGGTTTTTTTTTGTTTGTTTGTTTGTTTTTTTAATGTAAACTTTGGCCTTAAAAAAACATGTTTTTAATCTCTACTGTTGCTGCAGATGTAGAATGGTATTGTTGCTAACTGGATTTTATAGCTATATCCTCAACCCTCATGTAAGCTTCCATAGCGTCCACCCTTTAATAACATAAAAACAAATTATATTACACTACTTTTTATAAACACTAACATTTCAAAGTTGTTATTTTTTATACCCAATTCTAAACCGTGAAACAGTGATAAGCACATACTGCAGGCACCCCCAAAACTACACAGACAAATAGCATGTTTAAAACTTTGGCTAGATTGGCCAAACACCCCAAAAAGGTGGACCAGTGAACCTAAACAGATCTGCAGTGCCACCTAAAGGTTTTTAAACTACTGAAGGTAAAGACAGACTCAGCAAAGCCTGACAATATCTATAGTCAACATAACACTTATATTACATCATTGCACAGGACTTGAGACCTTTATTCTTCTCATAAATAATATGAAAACATTTCTTGAAATCAGAATAAACACATATCAAAAACAATGTAAAAGACGACTTCGCCCACAAAGAACAATGTTGTACTTGCTGTTTCCTTCTTGCTTGTTTTGTGCACTTTTCCTGCAAGTGCATCCAGGGTCACACGCAACAAAAAAAAAAAAAAAGAAAACAAAAAGAAACACAGAACTAAAAACCGGTTTGAACCAGCTGAAACCGGCCCAGGCTGCGTTGTTTTGTTTGTTGTCCAGTTCCCGAGTCCCCTGCTCTTGTTAAGTTTTTCTTGTTGATCCTGATATATTCATATGTAAACAGTCTTTTTTTGTAACTTCAAATGATTGCCGAAAACAAACAACATAATGATGTATAAAAAAATCAAACAAAAAAAACTAAACCCTTGAAAATTAGAGCTCAGGGAGGACCATGGGCTCTTGGACTGTGCTGATCCGAGTCTGGAGGAGACGGGGTGGGCCTGTGCTCAGGTCTGGAGGAGGCGGGGTGGGCCTGTGCTCAGGTCTGGAGGAGGCGGGGTGGGCCTGTGCTCAGGTCTGGAGGAGACAGGGTGGGCCTGTGCTCAGGTCTGGAGGAGACGGGGTGGGCCTGTGCTCAGGTCTGGAGGAGACGGGGTGGGCCTGTGCTCAGGTCTGGAGGAGGCGGGGTGGGCCTGTGCTCAGGTCTGGAGGAGATTCGGTCGGCCTGTGCTCAGGTCTGGAGGAGAGGAGCGGAGGAACTTGGGGGCTGGTTGATTTGAGATGCGCAGTGGAGACGGGGTGGGCCTGTGCTCAGGTCAGGAGGAGTTGGGGTGGGCCTGTGCTCAGGTCAGGAGATGGGGTGGGCCTGTGCTCAGGTCAGGAGGAGATGGGGTGGGCCTTTGCTCAGGTCTGGAAGAGAGAAGCGGAGGGAAGGAACTCGGGGGCGGGTTGATTTGAGATGAGCAGTGGAGATGGGGTGGGCCTGTGCCCAGGTCAGGAGGAGATTCGGTCGGCCTGTGCTCAGGTCTGGAGGAGA
Source organism: Acipenser ruthenus (assembly GCF_902713425.1). Classification (NCBI taxonomy): domain Eukaryota; kingdom Metazoa; phylum Chordata; class Actinopteri; order Acipenseriformes; family Acipenseridae; genus Acipenser; species Acipenser ruthenus. The sequence goes on along the minus strand of NC_081198.1, from coordinate 19,403,829 downwards.
GGAGCGGAGCGGAGGAACTTGGGGGCAGGTTGATTTGAGATGAGCAGTGGAGATGGGGTGGGCCTGTGCCCAGGTCAGGAGGAGATTCAGTCGGCCTGTGCTCAGCTCTGGAGGAGAGGAGCGGAGCGGAGGAACTTGGGGGCAGGTTGATTTGAGATGAGCAGTGGAGATGGGGTGGGCCTGCGCCCAGGTCTCAGGTGTATGCTTCATCATCAGTGTCCTCTATCAATACCTTGGTGTCACGCGTCTTCGACCTGGAACAAAGGTAGGTTACAGGGTTAAGCAAATCACAGCGGTGTGTTTCTATTAGAATACACATCAGTGACACACATCCCACATTACCAAGGCCCCCCGATAACCCCAGAATCTACATGTAATATTCTAAATAACTTAAAGGGTACCTGTACCCGAAAATAACAAAGCTCTCTCTGTGCGCCGCATATCCAATAAATGCTTCTTGCTGCACCGATTTGGTCAACAAGTCGCATGTTTAGCGATGTTTTCAATCTCTTTGTCCACTTTCTGGGTCAAGTAACACTTGAGGGAGGACCACATTGAACCTGAATGCTATGAAAGGAACATGGAGGCAGAGTTGGATCTGGGGTATGAATGCAAGATGAGGCTAAAACCCGATGCAATGCCAACAATATTTGCCCACAACAAGAAGAAATGTCACACAGCAAAGGCCGGCATCATCGTTTAGCACAACGAAATCACTGTTTTCGCGTATGTGTGTAGGCTCCATGCTGTTTTCTGTGTTCTCACTCTCCTGTCTAGAAATTATAATTCTCTCTGCTGCAATTTTACTCTGGCTGGAGTGATATTATTGCTTGTTAGTAATCTGTTGTAATTTTTTTACCAATTACAATTACTGTATTTTTAGGATGAAACTGTCTATTTGTGTGTTTCCTCCTTTCTCTTTCTAGCCGGTACCTCTCCCTTTCTCTTACAGTTTCAGGATAATAAAACTGGAGCCTTCTTGGTTCAGTTCTCTCGGATTGGGCTGTTTGCAGACTCCTCGTTATCCCCGTCTGAACATTCCCTATCGCTGCCTGACAGCTAAATGGTTCACAGAAATACCCTTCTATTTGACTTTTTTCATCCATAATAAATCTGATAAACGCTGTTACAAATAATTTTGTTAGCTGCAGCTATAGACTAGATAAAGGGAAATCAACGACCCGACGTCACATCCTGTGCGCCATGTGACAGACCCACTGCACAGAAGCTTAATGTTTTAAAGCTTTTATATCGGAAATTGGCCGAACGTGTCAGAAGTTTTCAGCCACATGTTTTCTATTGAAATGATTCTACATGCACTACCACTACAGGTACTCTTTAACTTTAACTATTCCAGCTAATTGAAAGTTTCATGACATTTGGAAACGCGGTTCTCCAGTTCTATGGCCTGTATCCCCTTCACAGGGGAGGCACCACAGATTCAAACTCTCACTGTAAAGAACACCCTTTATCCAGTGTCACTAGAATTGGTTAAGAGGCTCTCTAGATGTATGTTTCACTCATGGATGGACTCCTCCACTATATCCCCAGTTACAGTCCTTGTTCAGTGTGTGATCAGTGCTGGCTGAAGGCATGCTGTGGCAGTGTGTGATCAGTGCTGGTTGAAGGCATGCTGTGGCAGTGTGTGATCAGTGCTGGCTGAAGGCATGCTGTGGCAGTGTGTGATCAGTGCTGGCTGAAGGCATGCTGTGGCAGTGTGTGATCAGTGCTGGCTGAAGGCATGCTGTGGCAGTGTGTGATCAGTGCTGGCAGAAGGCATGCTGTGGCAGTGTGTGATCAGTGCTGACTGAAGGCATGCTGTGGCAGTGTGTGATCAGTGCTGGCTGAAGGCATGCTGTGGCAGTGTGTGATCAGTGCTGGCTGAAGGCATGCTGTGGCAGTGTGTGATCAGTGCTGGCTGAAGGCATGCTGTGGCAGTGTGTGATCAGTGCTGGCTGAAGGCATGCTGTGGCAGTGTGTGATCAGCGCTGGTTGAAGGCATGCAGTGCGTACTGTGAGGCGAGGCGCGGCCGGCGCAGGGACACGCTGTGGCTGCGTTTCCAGGACTTGCTCTTCTGCCGGTTCTTCACCCCGTCCTCCTGGTCCATCATCTGCTCCAGCAGGGTCTGGTCGTCGGCGTTGAGTGGAGCCACCGAGATATCACGCACTGCGCGGAACTCGCCGCAGTTATTCAGGTGCTCGTTTTCCAGGCGGAAGAAATTCCACACAAAGCGCCTGCCGTGGAGACATCAGAGAAAGGGGATCACAGATACACACTCAGAACAGACATCAGAGAGAGGGGATCACAGATACACACAGAACAGATATCAGAGAGGGGGGATCACAGATAAACATTCAGAACAGACATCAGAGAGAGGGCATCACAGATAAACATTCAGAACAGACATCAGAGAGAGGGCATCACAGATAAACATTCAGAACAGACATCAGAAAGAGGGGATCACAGATAAACATTCAGAACAGACATCAGAGAGAGGGGATCACAGATAAACATTCAGAACAGACATCAGAGAGAAGGGATCACAGATACACACAGAACAGACATCAGAGAGAGGGGATCACAGATAAACATTCAGAACAGACATCAGAGAGAGGGGATCACAGATAAACATTCACAACAGACATCAGAGAGAGGGGTTCACAGATACACACTCAGAACAGTGCTGGACAAATGTTCCAATACTCAGACAAACACTGCTTGAAATTAATTCGTTAGCAAAAATGACCATGTTCACATTCATTCACATAACATAATTTATAAATGACTGTATCAAAAAGTAGAAAGTGAAGCCAGTGCCTTGACATGTGAAATAATAAACACACGCATTCTATTGTATGAAGAGTGCTTCTTTCCTGTCTATTATACAGTATCATTTGATGGGGTACCAGGGTTATTTTACGAATTATACTTTCCAGCGAATTGAAAATGAAAGAATATTCAAATATTCGTCATTGTAAAAATATATACAGTATGTTCATGATTTTATTTATTTATTTATATATAAATGTATCTTATTTGCTTTGTTTACAAACTTGAAATAAAAGATTTTGAAATAAAAGGTTGTGACTATTCCAGAATTTGCAGGGCCATATTCACAAACTTAACACCAGGTTTTGTCTACAAAGAAAACAAAACGTTGATGTTAAAAAGCTTCATATAAATAATGCAGTCATTTTTAAAACTTCTTGATAGTACTGGAACATTTGCAGTTTGTTTTTAGATTGAAGCTTGTGGCACTGTTATCATTTGAAATGCCTATAAATCACACACTGTGAGTTCTCGCTGGTTATAGCCTCTTTTTGCTCAGTGTCGGATTGCTCCAGGCCCCTGACCCTCTGTCTCACAGCAGTTCTTACCGGAAGACCTCGAGCGGAGCGAAGACCGTGGAGATGACGTCTGAGGCCCAGGGCAGCGCAGTCATGGTGGTGATGGAGATCTGAATAGTCCAGGCGAAGCGCAGAATCACATCTTCAATTATAGCACAGTAATAATAAGCCTGCAGAGGACAACCAGGATCAGTGAAACAGCAGATCACAGTGATAACCAACACAACTAGACTCCCAGGCTGGCACACTGACAACCGGGTAATCTCTGACAAGGGGAAAAGAACAGACTAAAACAGAAAAGCGTCTGGGAGTTCCACTGTACTTATGCATTAGGAATAGAAGACAGCAGTAAATAGAATTATTAAAGGGACTTAAAGGGAACTCCTGATCAGTTTAATACCCTAGTACAGTATATATGTTTGTCTAACCCCCTATTGCTGTTTCTGCTATTTCCCCCTATGCTTCCCCTCATCACTTCAGGAAATCAAAGTTTTTAGAAGCAGCCCCAGTGTGTGTAGCAGACATTTTCACTGTTTTGTCAGGTGATCAGTGGTTTTGGCGAGCGAGTGGAGGAGCGTGCTGGATTAACTCACTTTCTGTGGGTACACAATCTCCTCTCGTAGGAAGGTGTTCTCCCCAGCGTTCTTGTCAAACAGCCCCCAGTCCATCTTCAGATCCCAGATGAGGGTGTAGCAGGAGCTGACCACACAGCAGACTATCCACAGGTAGAAGAACACCTGGCTGTCACTGTGGCTCTGCTCTAGACGACGACACACGAGACACAAGCAACTTCAGCAAACAGCCATGAGAAATATCATTCATGAAACAGCAACACTGCACTGAAATAAGAACAGATTCATGTGACTAACCTGTGCTGCTGCACACAAAAGAGAGCTGTAATGCAGCAGTGCCTCGCTAAACCGGACCGGACCGGTCGGGAGACAGACAGGCTGTCTAGTTAAAAAATGTTAAAAATCGCAGACACATACATTTATAGTCCTCAGTTTATTTTAAATGTATAAATCATGTGCTGAAATAACACAGTGTTCTCTGAACACATTACATTATGTAAAAACATACATTTGTACTGCAGGCCTACACAGTACACACTTTCTTTTTACTTTAGCCTATATGCTACAGGCAACACAATACAAATTATTACTGTACCATACAAAAATGTTAAAAGATGATTATTTATTGAAGCTAGATGTTTTTAGCATATCTTCTTTTTTACCGTAGCCTACCTAGTACACAATTAACACAAAACAGATCACACTGCCGCATTGACACATGATGATACTACACAGTACCTTACATATACTGCACACACTTTACAGAAATAAATTATTTTTTAATTTACATAGAAAATGTTACAGTGTTTGCGTGGCTGCAAGTAAAACACACAGCCTATCTGCCACTTTTGTTTTCTGTTGGTAGGAGTCAGACTTTCTTTTCTTTGCAAAAAGCAAATAAAGACTTCAAATTCTGAATTTGAATTACTGTAGCCCACATTTGCTTTTGGAACCAGTGGAGTCCAGTAGTATTTCTGAAAGCGTCTTGCCCTTTTCCAGCCGTTCGATCACAGTTAATTTCATCTCTAGGGTAAGAGTTTATATGCCCTGTTATACTCATGTTCATAATTTCAGTGATTCAGTAACTACTCGTATCTGTTCTTCTGTTTATTTCCGTTCTGTCAGTATAACAGTCGTTTCCTCTTTGGATCATGGAATTCAGTCACCTAGTGTCACATTTCATTGGTTTATAATGGGGGGTGACATACGTTGTGACGGCATATCCGAATGTACGGCATAACGATGTCCGTATCAGCAACGCCTTATTGATAACACTATGTAACACAATTTTTGTTCCTGGGTAGTAAGTGTTATTTCCTAATTGCTTATGCCTCAAAAGTATAGAAAAAGACTATTATTCCCCACAAACTTTGCTTTTGTGACCAGGACAGTGATATTTTGAAATTTACCTATTTCCAATGAGAAAACGGGCGAATTTGTGTCTTTTCGTTCACATAAAGTCAGAAAAAAACAACATATGAATCCAAATTAACATGTATTTATACTAAAGTAATACAAAAATGACTACAAAAGATTTAGAAGTGAGTAGTTTTTCGAGATTTACTGTAAATCACTTTCACGAATCAGCCCCCAAATGTAGTCTCCCATCATGTTCTCGTTATACTGTCCTTGGTAGCGGCGTTCAAAGTCCAATATATCCTGGTGGAAGCGCTCGCCTTGCTCCTCCGAGTACGCTCCCATGTTCTCCTTGAATTTATCAAGATGAGCATCAAGGATATGGACTTTGAGGGACATCCTACAGCCCATTGTGCCGTAGTTCTTCACCAGAGTCTCAACCAGCTCCACATAGTTTTCGGCCTTGTGATTGCCCAGGAAGCCCCGAACCACTGCGACAAAGCTGTTCCAAGCCGCTTTCTCCTTACTAGTGAGCTTCTTGGGGAATTCATTGCACTCCAGGATCTTCTTTATCTGTGGTCCGACGAAGACACCGGCTTTGACCTTTGCCTCAGACAGCTTAGGGAAGAAGTCTTGAAGGTACTTGAAGGCTGCCGACTCCTTATCTAGAGCTCTGACAAATTGTTTCATAAGGCCCAATTTGATGTGCAGTGGTGGCATCAGCACCTTCCGGGGGTCCACCAGTGGCTCCCACTTGACGTTGTTCCTCCCACAGAGAACTCGGTCCGCTGTGGCCTGTCCCACCTGTGGTAGTGCGCCTTGGTGTCCCTGCTGTCCCAAAGGCAAAGATAGCAGGGAAACTTGGTAAAACCGCCTTGGAGACCCATCAGGAATGCCACCATTTTGAAGTCTCCTATGACCTTGATGCCATCTCAGAAAAATGCAGATATGTATCCACTTAGGCAGCTGGAACTAAACTGAACTGGTGGGCTTAAGGCCCCTGTATTTATACTACTATTTATATTACTAGAAAGTTCTAGAAGTTACTCCAAGTTTACTCAGCACTGAATCTATCTGGAATGTTCTGGAAAATAGGTAAATTTCAAAATATCACTGTCCTGGTCACAAAAGCAAAGTTTGTGGGGAATAATAGCCATTTTCTATAGTTTTGAGGCATAAGCAATTAGGAAATAACACTTACTACCCAGGAACCAAAAAAAAAAAAAAAAATTTGTTACACGGTGTAATATACTAGAGATATTTCTAATCATTACCCATCTTTATTTTGTCAATTTTCATTGAAAAGCAGGAAAAGGCTGATGAAGAAAATACTGTTAAGTGGCTGAGGATAATTGAGAGTTAATAATAAGAAAATACAGTGCTAGCGTAACAAAACCAAAAAAGTACATGCAGGATGTTATAATGGAATCTGTTATAATGCTGACCCGCAACTAAACAGCAATGGATTCATGAGAGGAGGATAAATGGGTGCAGGCTGAATAACGTTTGCAAATATTTTCTAATAATTAATTTCATGTTTGTTACTTTTTTTTTTATCAACTACAGAATGAAAACAGAGAATGACTTGCTGCTTTATTCAAACAGCCTGTTTGTTTGGTCAAAATAAAAAAAATATCCTGTGGCTATATAAAGAGGTTTGAGCATGCTATCTTAATTCTGCACACTAGAGGGCAGTGTTCACCCAATGTGAATTGTACACACTTTATGGTGAAGCAGAGTTCCTGGTGCATTGGAGTGGAAGCAGGTGTGTCCGAGCCAGCGTGAATTTATCTGTGATTCAGCCCACTGTAGCATGTCTATTACACACCTTCAATTAAATTTCACATATTTTGGCCAGTCAGAATATTATTCCATGGTTCACCGCAGAGTTACAAATCTCACAGTACATTTCCTACACAATACAACTCTAAGGTGTGCCATCAAAAAATAAATAAGTAAACTTTTGTTTCTCCAAGCCACTCATAATTCATTCATTTTATCTCCCTTGAAGATTATCTCACTTACAAACGATTCAAATAATTATTCTCCACTTTCTTACTGTATTGTTTCCAAAGACTATTTAAATGTGCCATGTGAAAAGATAATCTAGGGATCTGAAAGGTTTACATTTACAATGCTGTGCTGAGCGTAACACACATTTATTGTGGAAGCCATAGCAACCCGCTCCTGATACAGCCTTAAATAGTGATGTATATTCACTCTAAATAGAAACACATTGCCATTAAATCAGATCAATTTCTCTATGAAACACAAACGTTACGTATATATTTCAATGTGGACAGCAAAGCCAGCAGGCACATTTGTTTTAAAGATTTAAGGATACTGCCGAGTGTATAGGGCAGTATATTTTAATATTAGCCAAATGTATTTCCAGTCAGGTGCTTTGGTTCAATTGTGTAAAATCCTGTGGAGAACACACAGTAGTTCAGAGCGTTGGTTATTGGCAGTTATAAAAAGTTCTGAATAATATTTGGTGCTGCTGTAAAACACATTTAATTACAGGACTAAACGCTTCTTCCACCCATCCTCTCAATGTGAATTCTCTTCAAACTCAGCTTTGCTGTGTTTTAACTCCAGATGCTGAGATCTTGTTCTAGCCTAGCTTGTAGTTATTTTGGGAGAGGCAGCCGAGATGTCACAGCTATTAAGTGCTCCACTGGGCGAGGGCCTATCCTTTATGACAGTATCAAGCGCTTATCACGCTATGCTTGTAACTTATAGACAGTTTAACTTGCTGCTCTGGCCCTTGTAGTCTATCTAATACACTGTGACAGCTGTCCTAAGAACACAAACATATACGAGCAAGGTTCATAGTGACAGGTCACACAATAAAGAGGCCACTGAAATACCATTTCAAAATGGATTTATTTACTGTTCAAATGGCCATTACATAATGTGTGTCACAAGCATGTTTCTGCTTTGTAAAAATAGAGTGTTTGCTTGCATGTTTTTTCTTTAGAGAAACCATGTTCAGAAACAACCTTTGAGTGTTAATGCTTACTTTATTATTTATTTCTTAGCAGATGCCCTTATCCAGGGCGACTTACAATTGTTACAAGATATCACATTATTTTTACACACAATTACCCATTTATACAGTTGGGTTTTTAGTGGAGCAATCTAGGTAAAGTACCTTGCTCAAGGGTACAGCAGCAGTGTCCCCCGCCTGGATTGAACCCACAACCCTCCAGTCAAGAGTCCAGAGCCCTAACCACTACTTCACACAGCTGGCCTTACTTAGTTGTGCTCGCGCAGTATGAAAAACCAGGACACGGGCACACTTAAACCAGGACACGACAGTCTGTGAATGTCGAGTGTATTGCGCTGTACTATGATGGTTTTACTGATGGTTTCATTTGTATTTCTGTATACACTGGTTATCCTGTAATAACTGGGTTTTATAAACCACGTTTATTTTTAAAAGTGTACCAATGGATTGCGATTTTCATTGTCTCCAGATTCATAAGTTAAGCATCTCTGAAAGATATACCCCTTAACGCATGGAGTTCATTTGTCTACTCTTAATAGGCCCTTGTTTGTTTCAGATCGTCCTGGAAACATCTCTGAAGGTAGACCATTGAAGTGGGTGTAGCGAAGAAAACAATTCTATAAATCTTACCCGTTTTGCACTTTCAATAGTGACACAGGGTCTCAAACATGCAGTTTTGAAAGAAACACGTTATTGCATACATATAGTTTTATTTTAAAACGTGACATCTGATACTACTGAATTTCCAAGTTAAATAGGTTGTCTGAAAGGCAATTCAAGAATGTGTGATTCTAGTGTGAGCTTGTCTATGATAAGAGTTCACCATACTGTGACATACAAGTGGCCTAATTCAGGGTATAATTTCATTAGCCCAACCACACCAAGTTTATTCACATTTGGATAACAGGTTCTCTAGATATAGCTAAAAATATGATGTTCCAGCAACTTCACTGCTGCATGTCCATCGTGGGAGAGCCAGGGTTACTATTGCCAAAGCACAGCACCGTTCTATTATTATTATTATTATTATTATTATTTATTTCTTAGCAGACGCCCTTATCCAGGGTGACTTACAATTGTTACAAGATATCACATTATACATTATTTTACATTATACAGATATCACATTATTTTTACATACAATTACCCATTTATACAGTTGGGTTTTTAGTGGAGCAATCTAGGTAAAGTACCTTGCTCAAGGGTACAGCAGCAGTGTCCCCCGCCTGGATTGAACCCACAACCCTCCAGTCAAGAGTCCAGAGCCCTAACCACTACTCCACACAGCTGGCCTTACTTAGTTGTGCTCGCGCAGTATGAAAAACCAGGACACGGGCACACTTAAACCAGGACACGGGCACACTTAAACCAGGACATGTGTTTTAAGCACAACACATAGTGGTGCAGTCACAGCTCTTGTGTAGTTTCTATGCAGTGAAAACATTTTGTGAACAGGCTGGCTGTAGGGGTGATGTCAGTCCAGGAACTGAAACCACATAACAGCAGACTGGGGTATAAGACGCGCGAGGGCCAAGCAAACAAACAGAACAAACAAGTATTGTGCTAGTTTAAACTAGCATGCGTAGCAATTGTTTACTTTCTTTAAGAATTTATCTCCTCTTTCGCTCTCCCGTTCTCCACTCACAAACACCCAACCCCGAGTGAGTGATCCATATATATATATATATATATATATACACACATACACACATATATACACAGTACTGTGCAAAAGTTTTAGGCAGGTGTGAAAAAATGCTGTAAAGTAAGAATGCTTTCAAAAATAGACATGTTAACAGATTATATTTATCAATTAACTAAATGCAAAGTGAGTGAACAGAAGAAAAATCTAAATCAAATCCATATTTGGTGTGACCACCCTTTGCCTTCAAAACAGCATCAATTCTTCTAGGTACACTTGCACAAAGTCAGGGATTTTGTAGGCATATACTCAGGTGTATGATTAAACAATTATACCAAACAGGTGCTAATGATCATCAATTCAATATGTAGGTTGAAACACAATCATTAACTGAAACAGAAACAGCTGTGTAGGAGGAATAAAACTGGGTGAGGAACAGCCAAACTCAGCTAACAAGGTGAGGTTGCTGAAGACAGTTTACTGTCAAAAGTCATACACCATGGCAAGACTGAGCACAGCAACAAGACACAAGGTAGTTATTCTGCATCAGCAAGGTCTCTCCCAGGCAGAAATTTCAAGGCAGACAGGGGTTTCCAGATGTGCTGACCAAGCTCTTTTGAAGAAGCACAAAGAAACGGGCAACGTTGAGGACCGTAGACGCAGTGGTTGGCCAAGGAAACTTACTGCAGCAGATGAAAGACACATCATGCTTACTTCCCTTCGCAATCGGATGTCCAGCAGTGCCATCAGCTCAGAATTGGCAGAAAACAGTGGGATCCTGGTACACCCATCTACTGTCCGGAGAAGTCAGAAGTGGCCTTCATGGAAGATTTGCGGCCAAAAAGCCATACCTCCGACGTGGAAACAAGGCTAAGCAACTCAACTATGCACAAAAACACAGGAACTGGGGTGCAGAAAAATGGCAGCAGGTGCTCTGGACTGATGAGTCAAAATTTGAAATATTTGGCTGTAGCAGAAGGCAGTTTGTTTGCCGAAGGGCTGGAGAGCGGTACACGAATGAGTGTCTGCAGGCAACAGTGAAGCATGGTGGAGGTTCCTTGCAAGTTTGGGGCTGCATTTCTGCAAATGGAGTTGGGGATTTGGTCAGAATTAATGGTCTCCTCAATGCTGAGAAGTACAGGCAGATACTTATCCATCATGCAATACCATCAGGGAGGCATCTGATTGGCCCCAACTTTATTCTGCAGCATGACAACGACCCCAAACATACAGTGAAAGTCATTAAGAACTATCTTCAGCGTAAAGAAGAAAAAGGAGTCCTGGAAGTGATGGTATGGCCCCCACAGAGCCCTGATCTCAACATCATCGAGTCTGTCTGGGATTACATGAAGAGAGAGAAGCAACTGAGGCTGCCTAAATCCACAGAAGAACTGTGGTTAGTTCTCCCAGATGTTTGGGCCAACCTACCTGCCGAGTTCCTTCAAAAACTGTGTGCAAGTGTACCTAGAAGAATTGATGCTGTTTTGAAGGCAAAGGGTGGTCACACCAAATATTGATTTGATGTAGATTATCTTCTGTTCACTCACTTTGCATTTTGTTAATTGATAAATATAAACTATTAACATGTCTATTTTTGAAAGCATTCTTACTTTACAGCATTTTTTCACACCTGCCTAAAACTTTTGCACAGTAGTGTATATATATATATATATATATATATATATATATATATATATATAACGTGTGTGTGTTACACTCATAGTCAGGATTTGGTCAATCACCAAAAAAAAAAAAAAACATTTCGCGATTTGAGCATTTACAAATTAGCAAAGAATGAAATGAAACGTTATTTCGGTCTTTGAGCAAATTATTTTTATCAAATTGCGAAATGGAGAATATCAAACAAGCAAAGAACGAAACACAAAAGAAGAGACAGCTTCTTCGGTCTTTGGTCTGCTGGAGGATCTCTGGAGCGCCATTACAGTTGAATTGAATTTCAATTGTCCAATAGTTCATTCCGAATTTGGACGAAGTACCCAAAGAAAAAAAATGTTCTCTTCGTACAGCAACAGCAGCTGCTTCTGGGGCTATGCAAGGCTTCATTTTTGTCAAATAAAAAAGTGCTTCTGTGTGCGTAAAATAGTTCAGTGCAATTCTAAATGCCACAGCAGCAAGCCTTGCAAACACAGTGATTTGTAGGTTTCTAAATCTAAATTGTGATTTTATTTAAACAAGTTCCCATTATGGTTTCTTTATATGTATCTAATTTGATTGAACTACTTTTTACCTGACTTATTATTTAAACAATCAAAACAGTGTTTTAAAATGAGACTCAGCAGCCCAGTGGAGCTCTCAATATGGTTTCTTTTGAAATAAAAATCTTTAAGAAGGGTTTCTTGGTGTCAAAAAGGAGTCTCCACTTTTATTCCACAAACAAACCTGTTTTCTAAAAGTGGTAGTTCACCCCTTCCTATGATTTATGAGAATATTAAATGTTTAAAGAAAGAAGTATGCTTCTTCTTTCGCTTAAACAGTGATTAGACAAATGTGGATTGACATCTGATTTTTCAGTTTAAATACTGTATATGCAGTAGTCTTATAATATGAATAAAACAATACTAATAGTGTTATTTTTTTCCTCTAAAACTGTATTTTCTAAATAACAAGGCGAGAACATTACAAACGTTATCTCACTTGAAGTTGAATGTTTGATGTCACTATCCTCCTAAATTGCTTACCATGACCCCCTTGCAAATGAGGCACGGTCTCAATTGGTTAACTTTCTGCAAAAATAATAAATACATAAATAATGAATAAAATAATGCTCAAAGCACATTTTGCAATTTGATTATATCGTTTTACTCAAAGCCCGAAGAATCTTCGATCCTTGCTTGTTTGGTATTTTCCATTTCGCAATTTGAGCACCATAATTTGCTCAAAGACCGAAATAACCTTTTCTATATATAATATTTTGTAAAACAAAATGTTTGCAAAAGGTGGGGTGTAAAAGTGCACAATGCTAAATCTTTTCTGAGGATGCTATCTTTCATGCGTTTTGATTGGAAAACATTGGCAGTATTAACCTTTCGAAGTGTGTGATAAATCATCTTACTGACTACTGCCGTGTAAACAATTAGGCTTTGACAGCTGTTTCTGAAAGAACATCTAGACTCTTTATTTTAACAGTGCAAGTCCTTTATCTTGGTTCACCTTTAAAACGGATCATAACAGTTGAATGAATCTTTGAATAAAGTCTTGACTTATATTTCAAAAGCACATAAAAAATGCATGGATCGCCAAAGAAATAAACTAGAAACGTCTCCGGTAACATATCCTATATCATGATATACACAACTGCACAAACGCACACCTCAGCAGGTCAGTTCCTTCTATTAACAGAATTCCAATGTTTATTAGGCTAACAATAACATATCTAGTTTTGCCTGTTTGAAAACCAAACGTTTCGGATAATGCTCTCAAGGTGAAACTCAGAAACCAAGCAGAAAAACATTTTAGTGAATGCTTCAAATTAGCACGCCTAGGATTTATTCATACTGGAGGATTTGGTTTGGATGAATGGTTATAGATACATGCCACCATGATTTGTTTTGAAATAGGATTCTTTGTTCTTATGGAAACACAGCCTTGCAGAAACACATACACTATAATAAACTCTGGAGCCTCGGCCTCATTGGTATTCAAGCAGTGTTTGAGAGAGATGCGATCGCCGCAGGCAGGCAATTACAACTCAATCACCTCCAGTGGTGTCTGCCTGCCCTCCTGCTACCGCACAGAGAGAGAGAGAGAGAGAGAGAGAGAGAGAGAGAGAGAGAGAGAGAGAGAGAGAGAGAGAGAGAGAGAGCTTGAGGGGAGGGAGGGAGAGAGAAAGAGAGGGAGAGGGAGAGGGAGAGAGGGAGGGACAGGGAGGGAGAGGGTGAGAGAGGGAGAGGGTGAGGGAGAGGGGGCGAGGGAGGGAGGGAGAGAGAGAGGGAGAGGGTGAGGGAGGGAGAGAGGGAGAAGGCGAGCGAGGGAGAGGGAGAGGGAGAGAGAGAGAGGGAGAGACAGGGAGGGAGGGAGAGAGAGGGAGGGAGAGGGAGAGGGAGGCGTGGAACCTGTATTGCTAATCCTCCTCACAGCAGCCCAGCTCTTTATATTACAGCGCATCCTCTGCAGATCACTCAAATTGGTAAAATGACAGATTGTCAAAAACACAACAGCATACTGTGGCACCAAAAATGAGTTTCTGTGAATTTCAATCCCTGTAGTTTTGTATACATTACAGATCGGTACCTAAGAAGTAAACAATGTGTAATGTAAAATAAAGTAAAATATGCGTTAAGTATTTCACTTCTTAATGTTCGTTTGCCCCTTTTCAAGTACACCCAGACACAGGACTCGCACTTCAGCGCAGTTGCGCACTTTTATTACACACAAACAAAACAAAAACCTAACTCCCCACGGAGTGCGAACTACACTTTTTTCTCACGTTACTCACTATATCAGATGGCCACATTTATCTGGCAGGGGCAGAAATTAACCCTATCACTGCCAACCACCAACACATTCTTTTCAGGCAGGGATTTCCCCTGCCATACGGTATATAGCAGATACTTCTTGTTTACCTTTTCACTGCTCTTCTGTAATCCCTATGCTGTGAAAATACAATGTACACATGTCTTGGAGAAACTGAATACAGTACTTTAATTAAATGATACTTAACCCCCAATGGGCCACAGTGGAAGACTGTATTTGAATTCAGGCCTGTTAGGAAGCGTATGGTTAGGGGTTCAGATTTTAGGGTTACAGCTGACACAGCCCAGCTCTCAAATGCTTCTGATATTTTATTTGTTAAGGGTCTGATAAAAATATCACCTCTCTCTCTGCAGTGCCCCATGATGAGATTTTCCCATTTGGCCCCACCTCCTTTAAATATAGCATCTGAATTTGATGGAAACATGTCTGCACTAATAATACACTGCTGAGAGTATTTTTACCAACCCATTACCAGCGATGCTTGTGGATGAATATTTCCCAGCAAAGCAAACTTTTTTATTAGCAGTGAGCGTAAAACACACACATTCAGCTGCTTTCTGCCAATGACATGACTTTGTGAGACAGACATCGAATGAATCCAAGTCAGCAATCTCCCTCCCGACCTGTGAGGGAGCTGTGTAACAGGAACAGTGTGCCCCGGACTGGATGGTTGGGCAGTTCATTCTAGGGTCAGTTGGAAGCCGGCTCTGCCAAGTAAAGGACCTATTTTATTCAACTTCCACTGTCTTGTGTATGTTATTCCTGAGCACTGCACCAACTACACCTGCGCACGGCAAGCCACTTTGCCAAGAACTGATGCTCATTTCAGCAGGGAGAGATCATTAAACTAAGGGGAGGGAGTTTTGTTTTTACCAGGGACATTTAAGTAGGGAGGTCTAATTACTGAGTTTCAGGTAGGTCGGCCAGGGTGTCCTTGGCTCAGCGCGCACCAACATCCTGTGTCAGTATACCAGTCGTTTCCTCTTTGAAACACTGTAAATCTGATGTATTTGACTTTATTGATAATTATATTAGAACATTTATTCTGTCTGTTTTTATTGTTTCTGTTTTACAACATTTATAAATATCAAGAAACAAGTGGATATAAGCATATAAGTATATACTATTTCATGAACTAAATGTATCAGGTATGTTTTTTTTTTCCTTATTACTGATAATAATAGAATGAATAACTATTACTTTATTTATAAATATTTATTTTGAGAGTAGCGTCCGGCCAGACCACAGGGGTCGTGGTGAGCCGAGGACACCCTGGCTGACCTAACCCTACCTCCCCCCGGGCGGCGCTTGGCCAATTATGCGCCACCCCCTGGAAGCTCCCGTCCTAGGTCGGCAAAGGAATAGCCTGGACTCGAACTCGCGACGTCCAGGACTATAGACAACATCCTGCACTCCACGAGGAGCGCCTTTACTGGATGCGCCATTCGGGAGCCCCCCCCCAAAAAAAGTGAAAAGTTTGTATGGTTTCCGAAGTACTTTATAATGTTCCCGAGAGTGTTCTGAAAAAAGGACATTTCCAAGATGCTACTGTAAAAAATTGATTTCTAGAGAATTTTTAGAGGACGAGAGTCAACTACAGACAAGAAACGTCTGGTCCTGGGGGAGCATCCCACTGAAAAATGCTTGGTCCTGAAAGGGTTAACCTCTATTTATCCAGGAAGCCCCATCAGAGATCATTCTGAGTAACAAATTATAAAATATAAAACACCACCACCCATCAAACAGACCAATACATTGCAGTAGGTATTCTTGTTTATATAACCCAACAAATGTGAAGTCATTACCACACCGTCCTTGAGATATGAGGCTTTGACACAAAATGGTACATTTTTATTGTCTGATACCTATTTGAGCCAGAGAAGCACATAATACAGCTGTGTACTGAGTATGATGCCAATATTTGAAAGCATTAGGTCTTTATCATGGAGCAACCAGTCCTATGACCCCCCAATATGCCAGTAAAGTCAAAGTAGATTTTGCTCGAGGAGTTTCCATAGCATAGAATGTATGAAGTTGGTATCTGAAATGTTCTATGAGATAGCAGCTGAAGGTTCCCAGTCAAACTGGCCTTTGTACTGTTGGACATAAGAGATATTAGACAAAAGTGCACTCGGGGCCACAGCAAAATCAGAGGTATGTCCAGTCGAAGACTAATTCATTGATGAATAATAATCACAATCAGATTCATAATTCACTTGCCTTTGCTAGGAATACTAGGAATGCAATATTGAAAATTCTATCCAAGCATACAGAAATCTAGGTCATTAAAAAAATAATAAAAAGATTGTGTTTTACAGTTGTTTCACTTTTAATTTGCTCACTCTTTGTGGGGATTCACAATATAGTAATATTAGTGACATTATGACTCCAATTGTGATTATTATTCACCCATGTGCTGTGACCA
Organism: Acipenser ruthenus; assembly: GCF_902713425.1. Taxonomy (NCBI): domain Eukaryota; kingdom Metazoa; phylum Chordata; class Actinopteri; order Acipenseriformes; family Acipenseridae; genus Acipenser; species Acipenser ruthenus. Next base: position 19,386,982 of record NC_081198.1, on the reverse strand, counting down.
CACCTCCAATTTCACTGTGGCCTGACTGGACTGACGCCTGATTTCCCTGTCATTTGATTTCACCAGCACATTACAGTGCTTAGGCCTGCCTAGTTTGGGCTTGATTTCACCGGTACCCACAGTGGTTGTAGAAGGAGTTGATTGACAGCTACAGGGATTCTTAAATAAAATGAAAACCCTGTTAATAACATACGATGCTGAAAACAAAGGGAGATCAAAGCCAGCTTTGTTTAGCTCCCTCACACACTCAAGCCAAAGGGAAAAAGACATTTGTGTTCAAGGCAACAGAAGATGCTTTGTGTATAGTTACTACTGCGATAAAACAGAACATGACCTTCAGAGGCAACTCAGCCCCTTGTCTGAGCAAACCTGGATGTAAAGAGCCTTTCTGTCTCTCTGGAAAATCATTTTAATAGTCGGGCACATCTGATTCCAGTGCTTGTTCATTGCTGTAGCAACGGCACTTGAATGACACTGACTTTTATTGGCAGGAAAAAAAAACATGCTTTTAGTCCCATGCCTCCAGAATTCCCATTTCTTTTAATAAGCCTTGTATTTATATTTGTTCATATCAAGTAGATACAGTCATACCCTTACATCTGCTAATTGAAGCAGAAGATGTATGTGCTGCTGCAGCTTTTAATAGCTCATTTAGAGGGCTTCAGTGAAGACACAATTATAGGCTGCAGGAGCCAGCATTGGACTCTAATCACAGGAGCGGGGTCTAAAGTGCTCCCCAGGTACTTCTTTTTCTTTACCCTAATGAAAGTCGTAAGTCACGATGCATTTTACAACATGTTGGAGGCTGTGTGGTCCAGTGGTTAAAGAAAAGGGCTTGTAACCAGGAGGTCCTCGGTTCAAATCCCACCTCAGCCACTGACTCATCGTGTGACCCTGAGCAAGTCACTTAACCTCCTTGTGCTCCGTCTTTCGGGTGAGACGTTATTGTAAGTGACTCTGCAGCTGATGCATAGTTCACACACCCTAGTCTCTGTAAGTCGTCTTGGATAAAGGTGTCTGCTAAATAAACAAATAATAATAAATGTTCAGTGCCTGTGAGGAGAGCCCTACTCATTTTATAGACTCTCCCAATTTGACAAGAAATTTGTAAAAAAGTGTAAAAATGACAAAATTAAAGGTGTATAATCTACAAAATAAGCGTGGGCTCTTTATATATATATATTATATATATATATATATATATATATATATATATATATATATATATACACACACACACACACACAGTACTGTGCAAAAGTTTTAGGCAGGTGTGAAAAAATGCTGTAAAGTAAGAATGCTTTCAAAAATAGACATGTTAATAGATTATATTTATCAATTAACTAAATGCAAAGTGAGTGAACAGAAGAAAAATCTAAATCAAATCCATATTTGGTGTGACCACCCTTTGCCTTCAAAACAGCATCAATTCTTCTAGGTACACTTGCACAAAGTCAGGGATTTTGTAGGCATATACTCAGGTGTATGATTAAACAATTATACCAAACAGGTGCTAATGATCATCAATTCAATATGTAGGTTGAAACACAATCATTAACTGAAACAGAAACAGCTGTGTAGGAGGAATAAAACTGGGTGAGGAACAGCCAAACTCAGCTAACAAGGTGAGGTTGCTGAAGACAGTTTACTGTCAAAAGTCATACACCATGGCAAGACTGAGCACAGCAACAAGACACAAGATAGTTATACTGCATCAGCAAGGTCTCTCCCAGGCAGAAATTTCAAGGCAGACAGGGGTTTCCAGATGTGCTGTCCAAGCTCTTTTGAAGAAGCACAAAGAAACAGGCAACGTTGAGGACCGTAGACGCAGTGGTCGGCCAAGGAAAGTTACTGCAGCAGATGAAAGACACATCATGCTTACTTCCCTTCGCAAATTGGAAGATGTCCAGCAGTGCCATCAGCTCAGAATTGGCAGAAAACAGTGGGACCCTGGTACACCCATCTACTGTCCGGAAAAGTCTGGTCAGAAGTGGCCTTCATGGAAGACTTGCGGCCAAAAAGCCATACCTCCGACGTGGAAACAAGGCCAAGCTACTCAACTATGCACGAAAACACAGGAACTGGGGTGCAGAAAAATGGCAGCAGGTGCTCTGGACTGATGAGTCAAAATATGAAATATTTGGCTGTAGCAGAAGGCGGTTTGTTCGCCGAAGGGCTGGAGAGCGGTACACGAATGAGTGTCTGCAGGCAACAGTGAAGCATGGTGGAGGTTCCTTGCAAGTTTGGGGCTGCATTTCTGCAAATGGAGTTGGGGATTTGGTCAGAATTAATGGTCTCCTCAATGCTGAGAAGTACAGGCAGATACTTATCCATCATGCAATACCATCAGGGAGGCATCTGATTGGCCCCAAATGTATTCTGCAGCATGACAACGACCCCAAACATACAGCGAAAGTCATTAAGAACTATCTTCAGCGTAAAGAAGAACAAGGAGTCCTGGAAGTGATGGCATGGCCCCCACAGAGCCCTGATCTCAACATCATCGAGTCTGTCTGGGATTACATGAAGAGAGAGAAGCAACTGAGGCTGCCTAAATCCACAGAACTGTGGTTAGTTCTCCAAGATGTTTGGGCCAACCTACCTGCCGAGTTCCTTCAAAAACTGTGTGCAAGTGTACCTAGAAGAATTGATGCTGTTTTGAAGGCAAAGGGTGGTCACACCAAATATTGATTTGATGTAGATTTTTCTTCTGTTCACTCATTTTGCATTTTGTTAATTGATAAATATAAACTATTAACATGTCTATTTTTGAAAGCATTCTTACTTTACAGCATTTTTTCACACCTGCCTAAAACTTTTGCACAGTACTATATATATATATATATATATATATATATATATATATATATATATATATATATATATATATATACTGCAGCCATATTAGGTCAGAGGTCAAAGTCATGGTCAGCAACACATTTAGCATGAAGGGTTTATAGAACCCTGCAGATATGAAGTGACAACCTCAGATACAGGGCTCAGAGGCTGTGTAGCAAAAACACTTTGAAATGTGTCATTTGAACAACAGCTGTGCGACCCACTAAATGCCAGGCTACACACACCAGATTGTCAGAGTTCAGGGGATATTGAAACCAGACACCCTGCTAAGACCAGGCGTTGAAATCCTTAGTGTGAAAAAACAGGTCCTGCTTACCTTTGTGAGTGTTGTAGAGAGCAGCGAAGGTGACCACAAAGAAGGTGGTGGAGTATTTCCCAGCATTCACCAGGTGGGGGAAGGCTCGCTTGGTGTCACGGTAACGGCGCAGGCACTGCACGAAGCGGAACCAGGCTGGCAAGCACTGGATCACGGCTCGCAGGCCGTAAGAATAGCTGTGACACACCGGGCTGTCTGAGGAACAAGAGAGACGCCAGCGATCAACACATGCAATCACTAACTCAAAGGTAAAAGCTTCTTGCTAGCTCCTTCAGCAGCGTTTTCCTGTTTAGTTTTGGCCACACTCTGAACTTTTCATTGATGTCAAGGTTTCTAGAGGCTTTGGTTCATTCAATTGACATCATATTTAAAACACATCTGCTCACAATGTTTGCAAAATAAACATATGTTGCCCATAACCTGCAAAATAATAAAGTTACTAACAGAGCAAGCTTCAAAAGTACTATATTTCTTATGTCACAATGGAAGACAATCGAGTTGAATTATTAGATTTTTATTTTAAATAGTCAGTGGCTCAATTTTCTTATTTTATGTTACTGCCCCTTATATTTGAATCAACCATTCAGAGTGGTCCTTATTGCAATTAACCCACCGGTGGTTTATCGTACATATGTCTATGACAGTCAACTAGAATGGAACAGGAGCTCCTGAACTCTAGTGAAAGCCCCTTAACACAAAATATAACTGAAAAGGTGATAAAAGGTTAAGGGAACAATAAACCAAACAAAATTTTTCTCCACTTTTTTTATTGCATCTTTACTGGACCAGTCGTCCAAAAGTTATGGCACTGTTCTAGGCTTTGAGCAGACCCATTGACTTTAAATTGCAGTTTAAGCTGTGGTGTTGGTGTCATTTTTTTTTCCAGAAATAGCTTCAAGCATTACATTAACTTTATTTTTATTTTTATTTATTGTGTTTATTTACCAGGGACACATACAATTATAACACAAGTGTCACTTGCATGACACAAGATGCATTGCATTTTCAGCTTAGCCAGTAGGCTAATTTCCATTGACAGTCTCTGGGCAGACATTGATGACAACTGTAATACATCTCCATATTACTGCTGCTCTAAACTACAGCAATAACCTCCTATTGAGTATTTGAATAAAAAAATACATACAACATTAAAATCATAAATTACCTATTAAAAGTAAATAACAATCAACAGCTTACATAAGTTACAGTACAATTTATATAATACAGATATCCAATATACACAATTCAAATTCAACTATATCCTGAATAAATTAACAATTGCATAATTGATTATGTTTCAACCAAATCTTAAGTTTATTACAAAATATTTTAAAATCCCTTAAGACCTTACTCTCTGAAGGAAGTGAATTCTAATAAAGTACCTCTTATAGAGAGCTGTTTGGGCAAATGCTCTACGCCTTTCCACTTTACAATTCCCACATACAGCTTCCCTTGTGAACCTATTAGTATCTTCAGAGAGCTTTTTCATAAATTCCTTTAAGGGTGGAGTACATAAATCCATTCAATGTTTTAAATAGCATTTTTGCATGAGAAAAGTTGACAATTATCAAAACTCAGGAACTGGTAGTCAAAATGTTACAGTGATGGCATCTCACAGGTTTTTTAATCAAGATTTTTAGAGCTTGCTTATAAAGAGAACATATTGGTTTATTTGTCACTTGTATGTTTTATTTTTATAACTGTACACTTTAATTTGATCAGTGCACGTTTTTTTATATATTGTCGACTAGCACTTTGTAATTGATTTATCACTTTCTAGTAGCTTCTTCACTCAGTCCCCTTGTAATGCCTTATTGGGTACCGACTAATTGAGTTGTTGATAGTTTTACCCACCTGTGTGTGGTGAGTTTGCCTGCGCGTATGGAGGAGTGAGACTTTTTGACTTTTAACTTTTTGGGAGAGAGAGCTAATAAACAGAGTGGTTTTAACTGCTATTAAAACCAGCCCTGGTGTCATGCCTTCTGCACCGTCGCTACACTGTTGTCAGAAGTGGAGGCGAGGCAGGCACGCGCATGGAAGCTGGCAGGGGGAGAGTGTAGAAATGCAAAACTAGACTCGCCCAAATAATTGGTATAAGCTAAACCAAATTGGCCCAGCATCGATGTCAAAGCTTTGGACGAAACTAGACTTGCCCAAATTAATGGCATGGCCAAATCAGATTCACATAGCATCTATTTTGAAGCGTTGGACGAAACTAGACTTGCCCTATATTGCATCATGTAATCAAAGAAACTACAAAATGATATTGCATAAGTCTAACGGAAGCCATAATTAAATGTTACATTTAAAAAATGTTGTCAGTTTTTTCTTAAGTATATGGAAAATTACAAAGCGGTATGTAGTTCAATATGTTACTGTAACATTATTCAACAGGTTTCATTCGACTATGAAGCAAAATGAGTTAATTCTATAGGATGATGCAAAACATTTGGCCATAGCTGTACTACTGAGATTCCAATACTATGAGGGCTATTAGGGGGTACCTTGATTCACTGATGAAGTCTATGGAAGCTGCGCAGTGTATTTTTCACACTACCTGATGAAGTCTATGGAAGCTGCGCAGTGAATTTTTCCCTGCACTCACTTATGGTCTCGGGCAGCAGTCCCTCCTTTTCTTCCCACTGGAGTTCAAAGCTGTAGAAGCACACCATGTACTCCAGGTCCATCAGCACAATGACCAGACTGTTGAGCTGGTCAGCCAGCCAGAAATCAGCAAACTCCACCTTGTGGAAGGGAGCTGTGCACAGCCGGAACTGCAGGGGAACAAGAGACAGAAGCAGCACAGGTTAGGGCATATTATAAGCTTATAAAGAAACACAGTACAGTCAAACCACTTAATATCACTGCATTAAACTGTCCCAGACAGAATATGGACATACTTTTGATATTCCATTTGGTTAATTTCACATTTATCAGTCATACAGCTTTAATGTCACTTTGGGAAATAAAAGTATTAGATAGGTAACAAGTACATTGCTGTACAGTATTGCAATCAGCCTATTCTAGAACATTGCAATGTGTAGGGCTACAGCTTTGTGATGTTAATATTATTATTATTATTATTATTATTATTATTATTATTATTATTGCAATCTGTAGTCAAGAGGCATACAGCATGAAATGCTGCTTCTGTGGTCATTTTTCAGGGTTAGATAAAATCAACTCTGCTTTTTTTTAAATGAAAAAATCGTTGCGAAAATCAAAAGGTATTTTAATTACCCTAAGATAGCTTACCGCGCTGGGTTCTTTCTGAATAAAGGACTAGAATATAACCTATAAAACAGTATACACAGTCTCAAATCTCAATATACTAAAAAAATACTAGCGATGATTGACGTCAATAAGATCAGTAAGAATTAATTTAGGATACAGCGAGATGAGCCTTTTATTACATTGCTATTGTTTGCACCTGTTTTTGAACTAAAAGTGTATGTGTGTTACTTTGTGCTACAGTGAATATGTACTACAAGGTGTGTTTTACAATAAGATACTATTATGGTTCAGACATATTAGAGGAAATTTGTGTTATCCAATTTAATATTAATGAGCATTTACAGTGTATCAATAATTGAATGTTATGTGGTTGTAAAACCAAAGATTTTAACAGAACAATGTGAAGCTGTCATTTGTTTGGAATAATTAAAACATCAAACAATGTTATACACTGAAATAGAGACACAAAGTCCAAGTCCTGCAATCTATCATTTACTTGTAGAATAGTTGAAAGAACTACGTAACTCCAAGTTAAAACTCCAAACTGTTGCTAGATATTTGCAACTATTTGTACCGCATCCAGTACTTCATTACAGTAAAAAGTGTGCAAACAAACAGGGCAAATATATTGTAAAACTAAACGCACTGACTGGAATACATTGCGTGTATGTTCTGCAAATCTAATCTGCTATAGGGCTGTGTCAGGCTTTGTGTGTGTGTCCAGAACAATGGGAGAGCCGCTTGGAATATCCCAGCAATGACTTCACAGACACAGTCTTCAGTGCAGACACATGTGGGTTGTATTACTGCTAGCCCTCTATGATTCACTCATTCAAACCCTGTTCCTAATAAACCCAGCGCCTGGGCTCATGAGGCGGTGATAACAGGCTGTGATGTATCTGCAATAACTGATTAGAGGTTATTGGGTAAGCCACAGCAAGGGGTGTTTTAAACCAGGATAAGCATTCACAGGAGGTTCTCCAAGGAATGTCTTTTTACAGCTCCTTAGGCACACTATTAACCCTTTGGCCCCCACTGAAAAATAAAAAAATAAAACACTACGCAAATACGTGTTCCACAGTATAAATTGCGACGTCTTTCAATTCAAATTTTTGTTAACGCTTTTTACTGCTAAATTGCATTCAAATATTGGTGTCCTAAAAGAAGACACTTGAATTTTAGAAACAGTAGCTGCAGGATTTTTATTAATTTTTTATAACATTAGTGTGCGTAGCATCTTCAATTTCAAAAAGGTTTCTATTTACTGTCATCAATATTGTGTGAGGCATCATCCTGTTTCCAGCTGCCTCTGTAAAGCATTACTGTATCTTTGCTGTATTGCAGTAACATACTGCTATTGATTGCTTTGATGTATTTACTCTCATATCATTGGCCATAAATCCCTGGGGAATACATTTCTCAACTTTAACCTGCCTGAGAACGAGAGTTTATCTTTGGACTGTTATAGTTTGTGCCTCGCTTTCTGTTTCCCATACACCTCCAGAATGAACTGGATTCACTATGACACTAAGAAATTTCCTTTCTCCTGGTGACCACTATTGAGGAAAAGTTGAGATGTGAAAATACAAATTTTAAAATATGTTGAAAATGTATTGCTGTGATATGGACACATAAGGGCAGCAGTGTGGAGTAGTGGTTAGGGCTCTGGACTCTTGACCGGAGGGTCGTGGGTTCAATCCCAGGTGGAGGACACTGCTGCTGTACCCTTGAGCAAGGTACTGTACCTAGATTGCTACAGTAAAAATCCAACTGTATAAATGGGTAACTGTATGTAAAAATAATGTGATATCCTGTAACAATTGTAAGTCGCCCTGGGTAAGGGCGTCTGCTAAGAAAGAAATAATAATAATAATGGATGACACAAAGATACAGCAAGGTAAAGTGCTGTAAAACTTCAAGACTATTGCACGCTTAAAAATATTAGGCGACAGGCTACAGCCTATTTTCAGCACATTGCAACATTATTGCAAATGCCAGAATAATCTTGCATAAGCTTGTTTGTTGCATTCCTGTGGGATATCCCAGAAGTCAGGAATCCGAAGCATAACTGCTAATATTACTGTAGCTGTCTGTGTTTCTTTCAGGTGTGTCTTCAAGCCCGAGGGACGAATTCAGTTGCTGTCCGACTTCACAGAGCACATCCCGATCACCAGAATATAGGATACTGCCTATGACTTGAGACACCACATAGTTGTCTTTCTGAAATGTTACTGAAAGACAGACTCATAAATGACACATTATACAGCAGTGTAATTGACAGCCTCTATAGGGATCCTGAGTGGGTATGTCCTATGATATAATGACTCCCTACTAAATTGATAAACACAACGTCATAAAGGCTTTACTTTTTAAACCTCCAGACACTGACTGAAACTGACACCAACCCGAGCTTTCATAGGGCCTGTCTACCATTTCAATGAAACTGACACAGAAATAATAATAATAAAAATAATAATAGAGACTCATACCTGATCGTATATTATTCATCTAAAAAACTTTGTCTTTCTTTTAAAATTATTAAATCAAACCATTAGAAATGTTTTGTTTGAATACATTTTGTTTTCATTTGTAAATTACTGGTCTCCGCTTCAGTTTCTTAAACTCAGACTCCCAGTGTTACTCCCAGCTCCCAGTCAGAGATTCTGCTGTTGGCCAGTCCTACTGTACCTCCAAAGCTATGTTTAAAACAATCATTGCATAATTTCTCCTACTGAGACTGATTTTAATTCCTCATACACTCCAGCCCTGGAGTTATAGCTGAATTACAAATGCACATTTTATTTTAGTTTAAAACAACAGAGTTGCTCTTTCTCACCAGAATCTTGAGCAGCCAGAAGCGTGATTTGTAGTAGCAGGTCTTGGTGGGGTTGATGAGGAAGAGGAGCATGAACCCGTAGAGGATGAGGGGGTTGGCGTGCATGGGCACCTCCGTGTACCTCCCATAGAGACAAGACAGGATGCTCATGCACCACAGCACCCCCAGGAACCCTGCAATCTGGGAGAAGACAACAGCATCAGCACAACACGTTCAGCACACAGGGGTTACCGTGTTAAATAACAGCCTGCAGAGTTTACAAGAAACGCTGCCTTTGCTGTGTCTGTAGCACACGTTACATTTGTCGACTTTTGAAATTTCTAATGATGTATGGGTCAGGTATCAATTGAACAATACATTTACTCGAAAGCATTTGCTAAAATCTATTCTAAGGATGGCATTGTATCCCGATCACACTCCGTCCTGTAACAATGCTGGTTTTCTGTTCCCACGATACGCCACTCATTTCAATCACAGCACCAGCATAGTTTTGCAGGAGGGAGCCTGAACTGGATTCATTTTGCTGTTAGAAGAAAAAAAATCCCTAGTTTATTTTCCTATGATGTGTGAATAGAAAATAACAAAACATTGGGGAATATGTTGAAAAAAAAGAAAAGTTTCTTGTAAACCCAGCAGAGGGTTCTGTAACCCTAATTGCAGATCTGTCAAAATGACTGTGTACAGATGGAATCACGTGCATATAACTCAACAGCATCATTCCACACATGGACCAATACAAATCAAAACAGAGGTTTAATTGAAATGAGTCTGATCTTCATCTTTGTGATTTATGATAAAGTTACGTCTAGGTGTGTAGGATGTCAATTACTATAGAAGAGATGTCATCTGGCTAGTTTGAGCAGCACGCTTTTTCTCCCCCAAACTGCACTTGATAATATCTCTTATACAAGAAGAAAGATCGCCATGACCTACATCCACAGAATGTAAGATGGCCTCTATATACCCACAGATTGTGCTACACAATAATGTGCTTAAGAACGTCCACACCAAGTTGCATCAAAACTTGATAAGCTGGTTTCTAGATCTCTTGGCCAACCAAAAAAATTAAAAACCTGTGCTTGTTTGTGCAGCTTGAGAGGTTGGATAGCTATTGGTCATTAAATCCGTTAAGACTGCCTGTATTCTAAATATCTCGGTATCCCTGAACAGATAATGGTCGCCTCATTTGATTTAGAAGAGCAGTATCCCATTCAAGGCTCTTAATAGGTTTGAATGGAATGCAAGTCTTTGGTAAAAGCCAAAATGTTAATAAACTGTGATTAACACCTGCCATTATTTAATGAGCACATACTGAAGCCGTGTCCTCATGCAATCTTGTTAAACCTTCCCTTTTTTAATGTCTTTGCTACTATAAGGTCAGCTAATAGCTTTAGTAAACTAGTTTTATGTTAGTCTGGTAATATTTATATAATTTTTATAGGACTCTTTAAAAGCTGGTCATTGGTATTGCTCTTTTTTTTCCAACCAAAAACTTTAGACAGCTCTCATATATACTGTAGTTGAGAGTTGTATAGTTGTAGGTGATTGGGGAGGTGCAGGTCAGGTGTTTAAATAATGAAGTAGCTCTGTACTAAAGTAAACTCTTCAGCACTGCTGTTAGTCCTGACCTCGAAGAGATGCTGGTGGGAGAGGTTATTTCGAGGGTTCAGCTCAAAGATCAGTACATGGTTGACTCCGGCCTGCCTCCAGCCGTATGTGTTGATCCCCAACAAGAAGAGAAACTCGATGAGCAGGAAGCCACCGCGGTAAATACGGATCAACGGCCACACCGTCTTGTTCTCATACAGAAACACACCTGTAGGGGGCGAGAGAGAGAGAGAGAGACACAAACTCATACACTACCGAAACACACCTCCAGGGGGCAAGAGAGAGACAGGGACAGACACACACTCATACACTACCGAAACACCTGCAGGGGGCAAGAGAGAGACACACACTCATACATTACCGAAACACACCTACAGAATTGATCTGTCCTTCTCTTTTTTTCTTATGAGCTTACATACCTGATAGTATGACAGTAATGTTTAGCACGATGAATACGCCACAAAACAGCCCAACTCTGAAGGTGGTCCAAGCTGGCGCAGGCTAGAGAGAGAGAGAGAGAGACACACACACACACACACAAACAGACGTTATCAACCTTCTGGTGGCCAAATAGTGCGTCACAGAGAGTCTTTCCAAAATGTGTACATTTACTGGTCTTTATTGTTTTCTGAAGCAGAATCCAGGATAATTAAGCAGCAATCAATGCAAGTCATGTGGAGGACTGACCATTCATTAGCAGTGTGATACTCACCTGTGCAGCTCCCAGAGGGGGCACTCTCAGCCTCTTCATGGCTTTCTGCCGGTCTCCTCCCTCCAGCTCCGTGGTGACCAGAGCCTAGGGGAACAAACAGAGCCATCATTAGTGTTCCACATTACATCTTCTAAAGAGGGGGCAGTGACAGTGCTGCTGGTGCTAATAAGAGGTGAGAATTTGGGCTCAAAGAAGCCTGGTTAGCACTCCTTTAAGGGGGGTTAATTGATCATTATGTTGCTGGAGAGAGGTAAGAAATGCATGTTAAAGCCTGGGTCACCAAAGCTCCCTTTTATTTCTGTATGTGTTTTGGATTCGTGAGGGGGTTGACTCTCCCGTGGATTCCCGCAGTGTGCTGAGCGCCCGCACCTCTGTCTCAGAGATGAGCTGGTTGATCTTCTTGCATGTGTAGAATGGTGCCACCTCCACGTGAGCCACTCTCCAGTCTGCCCCGCGCTGAGTCTCCAGGATCTTGTCATGCTTCTTCAGGATCTTTCTGAAGCCAGTGAAGTTCAGATTCTGAGGGACAAACTCTCATTATCACCTTGCAAATTACTTTTAAAAAACATTCTTTCATTTCAAAATGAAACCCAATAAGTATGAGCGAGAGGAACCATGTATGCCCGTCCGGCCGGTTCCTAGCCGCTGATTTACCACCAGTCCCTGCAGTACATATAAAAGCATGAACACAGTATGTATGCATAAGAAGTGACACAGTAAGGACAGATGCCTCCATATATCCCCGGATTCCAACACACTAGACAACTTATGTCCCTGCCAGGTTTCAGCACAATTGGATAAGCGCTTCTCTAGATATATTTATACATGTATGTGTAATTTGAAGTGCAGTGTTAAGTTTGGTTATAGTTTTTCCATATTTAGGAAGGATGCCACTTTTTCAGCACATGTTGAAAATATCAGTGTTGTGGTGTTTCCTATAACATCTCATCAGTAGAACAAAAAACCTTACTGTTTTGAGTAAGCAACTAAATGTTCAGTTTCTTTAGGGACACCTGATTAATTTGAATTTAAAATTGAACATGCTTTAGTGATGAAAAACCAGAAGAAACTGAGTGAAGCAGAAAAGCATTTGGGCTAGTGCCTTCATCTGTGTTATTGAAACTAGAAGAAACTGAGTCATGAAGACAAGCATTTCAGCTAGTGCCTTCGTCAGTGTTATTGAAACTTGAAGAAACCGAGTCAAGCAAACAAAGGTTTTGACAAGTGTCTTCATCAGTGTTGTTAAGGTGAAACTAGAAGAGACTGAGTCAAGCAGACAAAGGTTTCCTAAAACGTAATTTCAAAGAAATTGAAATTGAATACAGTTACGTACCAAATATGCACTGTCTTTATACCTGAGAAACCTAAGTTACATGACCTCAATATGGAAGTCATTAAATCAGAGGTCAATGCCAAGGTCAGAAACATATTTATCATCAACCCTGCAAATATGAAGCCACTAGCTCAAATGGTCTCCGAAATACAAGACTTTGCCAGTGGGGCAGCAGCAGCTTTGTAAAATGACTGCCACAGTACAGTTCATTTTTCATGCATGATTATTATTATTTATTTCTTAGCTACCCACGATCACACTTAACCAAGATAATTCCCTCATGGCAATGTGTAATTAATCAATCCTGTTTAATAACAGAACACATGGACAAACTTGAGAATAATGGTTTACTCAGTTTAGTGAAATCACCTTTAAACGTAATGAGATATTTTAATGTAGCATATTAGAGAGCAATAAACTTAACAAGTAGGTAGGCAACAAACACACCACCTCCTCAAAAATACAACCATAAATAAATAAATAAATAAATAAAAGGGAGTTTTTGTGAATAAAAACAGTGTCCCAGTGGGGCATAATTTAAAGTGAATGGTATATCTAATAGAATTGTTTAACACTGACGAAGGCACTAGCGGAAACCTGTGTGTGCTTGACTCAGTATCTTCAATAACACTGATGAAGGCACTAGAGCCCAAACTCTTGTCTGCTTGACTCAGTCTCTTCTGGTTTCAATAACACTGATGAAGGCACTGGAGCCCAAACGCTTGCCTGCTTGACTCAGTTTCTTTCAGTTTCTCCCACCTGGTAGTTCTGCAGCAGGATGAGGCTGAGGTAGAACTCGCTGAAGGCTAGCTGCAGGTCCTTGATGTTCCTGTATTTGACCCTCTCCTCGTGTGACAGGTGAAAGACGGTCTTGCGGCGGCGGCGCAGTCCTGGAGCATTGCTGCTCTCCCGCTGGGCGTCCAGGGAGGACTGCAGCTCATTCTGGAGGGTAGCGAACCTGCGCTGGGCCTCGGCTAGCTTCTCTGAGAGGAGGAGAGAGGGAGCGGGGTGAGCCATTCCATTAATTACAGGGACGGGTCAAAGAGATGTGCATTTAACACAACTGACAGATAATAGACAGGTGGTGCCATACGTGCCCAGATTGTGAAACTTTCAATATCATGCTCTAAAATGTACAAGGTTCATCACAACGTCAATCGAATAAGATGCTCTACTGGAATCTCCTTCTACCCCCAGATTCTGATACTCTCAAGCCACATTCCATTACCACTGCATAATCTGTTCGGGTATGTGGATGCCCAGAGAGGAATAATAAAAGGTTACCACTATGTTCCTTTGCTTTGAAAAGGGCATTGTCTGATAACAGGATGGTAAAGCACAGAAACGCAGCTCCAGGACTGTCTGCAGAACTTTCTGTATGATATACAGTGCCGTGAAAAAGTAATTGTCTGATTTTCTGCATTTTTGCATATTTTTGACACTGAATGTTATCAGATCTTCAACCAAAACCTAATATTACATAAAAGGGACCCTGAGTGAACAAATAAGATACATATTTCATTTATTTATTAAAGAAAGTTATGCAACACCCAATGCCCCCGTGTGAAAAAGTAAATCGCCCCCTTAGACTCAATAACTGGTTACGCCACCTTTAGCAGCGATAACTACAACCAAACACTTCCTGTTGTTATTGATTAGTCTCTCACAGCGCCGTGGAGGAATTTTGGCCCACTCCTCCATGCAGAACTGCTTCAACTCGGTGACATTTGTGGGTTTGAGCATGAACTGCTCGTTTCAGGTCCTGCCACAACATCTCAATGGGGTTTAGGTCTGGACTTTGACTAGGCCATTTCAAAACTTTAAATTTCTTGTTCTTCATCCATTCTGATGTAGACTTGCTTGTGTGTTTCGGATCATTGTCTTGCTGCATGACTCAGCTGCGCTTCAGCTTCAGCTCATGGACAGATGGCCTGACATTCTTCTGTAGAATTCTCTGATACAGAGGAGAATTCATGGTTCCTTCAATGATGGCAAGGCGTCCAGGTCCTGATGCAGCAAAGCATCCCCAAACCATGACACTACAACCACCGTGCTTGACCGTTGGTATGAGGTTCTTACTGTGGAATGCAGTGTTTGGTTTTCGCCAGACATAACAGGGCCCATGTTGGCCAAAAAGTGCCACTTTTGACTCGTCTGTCCATAGAACATTGTTCCAGAACTCTTGAGGATCATTCAGGTGCTTTTTGGCAAACTTGAGCACACAAGCATTCATGTTCTTCTTAGTGAGTAATGGTTTCCGCCTTGCTACTCTGCCATGAATCCCATTTTTGCCCAGTGTCTTTCTGATAGTGGAGTCATGAACACCGAGAGAGGCCTGCAGATCCCTGGATGTTGTTCTTCGGTGCTTTGTGACTTCCTGGACGATTTTACACCTTGCTCTTGGAGAGATTTTGGCAGGACGGCCACTCCTGGGAAGATTCACTACTGTCCCAAACTTTCTCCATTTGGACAATATGGCTCTGAATGTGGTTCGGTGGAGCCCCAGAGCCTTAGCAATGGCTTTGTAACCCTTTCCAGACTGATAGGTATCAACAACTTTTTTCTGGAGGTCTTCAGGAATTTCTTTTGTTCGTGGCATGATGTGCCTCTAGAACCTGTGTGCTGACAACTTCACTCTGATGGTAAGGGCCAAAGTTAGTCAGATTTATATTGGGCAGGGCTGGCCCAAATCAGGCCTGGTTGTTAACCAAAGTACTCAAACAGCTGACCCTAATTATCCCTTTAATTGGGTTGAGTTAACTAGGGGGGGGCAATAACTTTTTTGATTACCTTGCACACCAAACAAATGAAAGAAGCACCAAACTTTGGTGTCATTTTTTTCTCTCAGACTCCCTCTATATACTACTACAACCCACAAAAAAATCTGACCAAATAAAATGTGAAAAATGTGCAAAAATGCAGAAAATCAGACAGGGGTCAAATACTTTTTCACGGCACTAATGTGCCTTGATGATCTGAGAACCTGCGTTTCAAAGAGCTTAAGGGAGTGGAAAGGGGATTAGGCTCAACACACACATAGACGAAAGGTTGTTTATGTGCGTGTGAGTGATCAGGGTTAATGAACCTGTGACAGAAACATTAAATCTCTCAGGACAGCCTCCCCTCTTCCCAATGACACATTCCTGGCACACACACTGTACAACTCAACACAACTCAGAGCTGCGGCTGGCGAGCAGTGCAAGTATCCCAAAATACATAATGGAGATAGCAAGGGGCATTGCATGACAAACCACCCAAAAAATATTGCCTTGAATGTCATGAGTGAAAGATTGATTAAAAGGGGTTCAAAATTTTGACACCTCTATAACTTTTTTCTTCTGATACATATACAAAACTTTGCCATGAGCAATCTGTTTCACAAGTAATGTGGTACCTCAAACTTATGCATTTTCTAGTCTCATCCAGTATGCCTTGGTAAGAAAATGGATAATATTTGGGGTACCACTTCACTTTTTTTTTTTTTTTTTTTTTTAAAAGACGAGATGATTACAATATCTGTTAAGGGAAACCATGGCCCATAATGGAGTTGACTGCAATTAAATGGCCAGTAAAACGTCTGACCCCTAGTCATTCATCATTCCTAAAAAATGTAAATGTTTTGGTACCACTGCACCTTTCCACACAGTGACCACAACTATACTACACAGTTTACACATGTACATATTTAAAGTAAATTTAGCTAATAAAATGATAATCCCTACAGCTTTGTGCACTTCCATTAGCTATGCAGGTCTCAAATGTGCAGTTCTGAAATAAACATGTGTTATAACAAACATGGATTTTCATTTTAAAACATGATGTGTTCAGTTATCTTTAAGTTCAAGGAAGTTTCAATTTTCTCTGCCTTTTATTACAGGAAATATGTTATGCTTGACTTACTGGGTGATTTCACCTCAGCAGTGTGTCATAGCATGTTACTGGCTGAAAGCATGTCAGTCAAAAGGAGAAGTAGATAACTGGATAATGACAGGGAAAAAAAAGCCTGAAGGGGTGGGGCAATTTCACTCTCCAGATGAAGTGACCGAGCAAGTGCAACATGATCTGAAAGCATGGCTTGCAAACAGAGATTTCTTTAAATCTACTGTAGTACCAGATATCTTGTTTTAAAATAAAAGGTTTACACAATAGCATGTGTTTCTTTCAGAACTGTACATTTGAGACACATATAACGACTGGTACAGCAGGTAAGATTTATGGAATGATTTTGTTAGCTATGACCACTTTAATGTGGAGCATCTCTACATGATCCTAGTGATAATAACTTGTGCTAAAGAATGTCCTTACCAAATCTGGAGTGGATAAGCAGAAAGAAATGTTTTTTTGTTTTTTTTTAATCTTCGGTTACGACACCATCATTTAAAAGCCGTTTCTACTTTACCTCCACAGACTGGCTCACTGAAACCTACCTGAATAGAAGGTGTTGATTTTGGCAAGCTCTTTTTCACAAGTCTGGAAAAACTTCTCCTCAAACTTGGCGTAGTAGCGTTTAACTGTGTCATCGTCTGTGACTGCAGAGAGAAGAGAGGAGAGGAAGCTTTACTACACCCGGAAGTCATATCCTCAGGACTGGCTCATCATTAACATCTACTCAGCACTGCTGACTGCTCTTCATCTCCTCGGGGAGATTACCAGGAAATATATTCACAGCAGGGTGTTCCCAATGAAGAAGCGACTGTCATCTTTCACAGCACTGCTGTACGGCACATGATTCTGCAGACACACCGAGACCCACAGAACTGCACAGAGAGACACCTGGGGACCAAACAGCTATGTGTAGGGCCTACAATGTTCTGTGATAGTTGACAATCCTGAACTTGAAAAAGCATGCTCACACTACACTTAAAAAGAAAGTTGTCCAAAGTTAGGATATATTCTAGGACACACACCAAAATACAAAACTTTTATGAAGAGTATAAAGGGAATTTAAATAAAACAAACAATAAATTATATACAGTAGGATCAGTATACTTGAAAATAATTTTCAGACAGCACTTACTCTACAATGTCAAATATTATTTTGGATAAACCTAAAAAAAATTACAATTTTAAAAGGTATTAATAACAGAGTACTGAATTTATTTTAATTAAATTATTTGCCACAGGGGGTGCTGTATGCCATTAACTTCCATTTAGTTGCATTAACCAGCATCTGTAGAAGACAGCTAGCTCTTCCTGCACTAACAGGTTAGTCGTGTCCAGCATAGACAGCATGCTGACCTTGGAACTGTGACTA
This sequence comes from Acipenser ruthenus, assembly GCF_902713425.1. Taxonomy (NCBI): domain Eukaryota; kingdom Metazoa; phylum Chordata; class Actinopteri; order Acipenseriformes; family Acipenseridae; genus Acipenser; species Acipenser ruthenus. The sequence continues at coordinate 19,368,830 of NC_081198.1, read as the reverse complement.
AGCCTTGCACCCTTTATTATGCCAACAAGAGCAATGCTCTCAATATCAGCTGTGCATTCTTTTAAAAACACCATTTCAAAACACACACATCCTTGCCAGGGCTGTGAGTGCAAAATTCAACTACAGTATTGGCAACATTAAAGAATAATCCTCATGCCCTACTGTACCTGCACTGTTTGTACAGCTAAACATGGAATACGGACTTAAAAGGCAGATAGACATGTTCCTCCATATAATTGTGATACTCTCCATAACTACAAATATTGCAGTCTGATTTTATAACAATCGGACAAGTACATCTCTTGATATATAACATGGAAGTGTACATACAGACGTACGTTTAGAATTTGTCATGATGAAGGAGGAAAATGACATACCTCCAAACGACCTTCAGGGAATGGAAACAAACTGGAAAGCTAATAGCGTCTACTTCCTAATGAAGTACTGAATTTAGCAAACAATCAAAAGGGCACTTTAAAGCAAAACAAGTACAACAGGAGAGCTAAGCTGCAAGCTAAAACATGCACTGGTTCATAGTCCAGAACCATTACTAGATCTAGGGCTATTTTGACCATGTCTGACATATTTTGTTCAAGATCCATCTACACTGGGTATATCTGGTGGTTCGGTGTCAGTTTTACTGCCCTAGTAGTAGAGTTCACTTTGAGTACCAGCTCCTTGAACTTCAGTAACTTATTGTAAAAATGCACACAATTAGTTCCCAACCTTATCTCAAATCCATCTCAGCCTTGACATCTCGGCTGCTTATCCCAAGACCCTCTCAGCCTTGATCTCTCAGCCGCCTATCTCAAGACCCTCTCAGCCTCAATCTCTCAGCCGCTTATCTCAAGACCCTCTCAGCAGCCTATCCCAAGACCCTCTCAGTCGCTTACCTCAAGGCCCACTCAGCCTCGATCTCTCAGCTGCCTATCTCAAGACCCACTCAGCCTCGATCTCTCAGCCGCTTATCTCAAGACCCTCTCAGCCTCGATCTCTCAGCCGCCTATCTCAAGACCCACTCAGCCTCGATCTCTCAGCCGCTTATCTCAAGACCCTCTCAGCCTCGATCTCTCAGCTGCCTATCTCAAGACCTACTCAGCCTCGATCTTTCAGCCGCCTATCTCAAGACCCACTCAGCCTCGATCTCTCAGCCGCTTATCTCAAGACCCTCTCAGCCTCGATCTCTCAGCTGCTAGGGGTACTGATCAATCGCAGGGTCAGCTGACAACATTGTTTGATTTTTGCACATGTAAAATCTGGCCCGGTTCACACAGTGTGTACTCATAAGAGAAAACTAAGTATTTGATGTTATAAATGTTATCAACCAGGTTTGAATCTCACTAAATGTCAAGCTTTGAAAGCTATCTCCAAACGCATTTCATCTGTGAAATAAATACCAAACTGTAACATTTCAAATAAAGCAAGCTCTGATTCAATACTCTTTAAATGGAATGGCGATTTTCCGTTCTAATAAGAATAGCCCAAGGCTTCTGCCAGTCAATCATCTTGTTTTTTTTTTTTTACCTATAATGCAGTGCAACAAATGCAGGTTATTAGTTTTCAAGGCCAATGTATTATCTTAATTAGGGAAGAGCTCTGCTGAAGAATAAAGGCCAGCTGCTGATGGAGTCTAAAGAATTTAGAGATTTAAAATGTAAAAACACAACAAAAAACCTGACCTTGTCTTTATTTTATAAAAACCTCTCTAAATCTTAACACTTCTAATGTATTGCAGCATAGTCATTGTCCAACATTCATTTTATGCCATTACATAGGTCTTCAACAATGAACGTGATCATCTTCAGTATTGATTATTGATTATTGAAACAGGGCTCTACAGAACGCTAACTTTTGTTCTTAGGTGCACATCTGAGATATATAACTTAGTTAAATGTAGACACACATTTGAAAAATTGAGGCTCACATTTAAAAAATAAATAACACACACAATTTTACAAAAATGCATATTACAGTACCATTATTTAATGTTGAACCTCTCTCTCTCTCTCTCTCTCTCTCTCTCTCTCTCTCTCTCTCTCTCTCTCTCTCTCTCTCTCTCTCTCTCTCTCTCTCTCTCTCTCTCTCTCTCTCTCTCTCTCTCTCTCTCTCTCTCTCTCTCTCTCTCTCTCTCTCTCTCTCTCTCTCTCTCTCTCTCTCTCTCTCTCTCTCTCTATATATCCCCTCTTTTTTTTAACATAGCACTTGTGGAATTTTATACTTTTGCATGAACAAATAAATATTAGTTTATTCCACAAGTAGGCTTGTGACAATAACCGTGATCATTTTCAGTATTGTTTATAAACCACCCTTAACAACATTGATAATTTGGTATACCTGAAATGTACTTTGGAATATATCAGGGGCACACAACTCTGTCACTCAAGGTCCAGTCTCCTCCAGGTTTATAGGGATCACTAAATACAGAGCTGATTAAGACCTGGAAGGAGGTTAAATTGGTTCAATTAGAAGTTTAAATGACTGCCTCTCTAGCCTCTCCTGTCTGGTTTAGGTAGCCATGTGTCTTAAGCTGAGGGAACACGAAGCCACTTGGTGGCTTGGAACTTGGTTTCCAGACTCTATTTCAGGCCACTGCATGGCACACCAGGGGAGACTTGGGGTTGGATACAGCAAAGTTGCCTAAAACTAGGTCTCCCGGTCTGTTGGAACCAGGTTTCAAGCCACTGTTCCTGAAAAAGTGGCTTTGTGTTTCCTCAGCTTTAAGGTTTGTATCAAATGCAATTCTCTTGGTTTGTTCACTGATGATGAACAAAGTCACGTTACTAATCCAGGAATAGTGACTTTCTGACATTACTGCACATCAGTTATGACCTTTACTTTCATATGGCTAGACTAATTTACTGCAATTATCCATATATTGAGTGGTGTAGAACTGTGAGCTGTGCTTGGATTAGTTTCCTGTTGTACATGATTGTATTGAGTTTTCAAGCACCACACAACCCAGGCTGTGATTCTTCATTTTTAAAATAAATTGCTATTGCTACAGGAATTTTGAGAAATCCAACTGTAGCAATTCACTTGCTCCATAAAGTGGGTGTAAGTTTCACCCACCTGTCCCTTTTATTAGGGTCAGTAGCCTGGCCAGGTTAAAACTCAATTTCCCATAGTTCCCATATCAACCTCTGTTCATCCTCTCCCCCCATTGGCTCATTCAGATATCCACTCCTCCAATCTCAGAGCTCCTTGGAAGCCAAAACCTGTTTAAAGCTGGCTGGCTAGGCGACTTATAATTGGACATATTAAAGTTGTAAGGAAACTAAGAAGAAAATTCAATATGCTGCGTTTGTTTAGTTGGCCAGTAGCGTGTAAACATCTAAAACAGGTCACTGCATATGAAGTGTGTCCCAAATATCTATAAAAAGATTCACAGGGAAAAGGAGGGCAGCTGCTCGGCTCCCACAGCGTCTGGTTTTCAGCTGAGATATGCAGTAGCAGTCTCCGTTGGGAAGGGCAGGGTTTCTGCTTCACTTCAGCCTTTTACTTGCATCAAAACACAAACTGGAATATTTAGTAAACTGCGGAACTGTGGGTCTCTCTGACAACACCCAGGGATTGTGTTATTTTGTCAAAAATTAAAGGAGTTTTAAAAAGGCTTTTAAAAGCATGTTAACCCTCATTGGCACAACAACACTCTCTTCATGCTCTGCTCTTTTTATTTTGCTCTCCTTGTCTTAGTGAAAGCCAGTTGTTCTGCTGCCTGTATGAAACTATGTTAGTTCAAGTGGGGTCACAGATAATGTTGCTGTTAATTAGAGGCAAGGCAATGGGGTTTTATGGGGAACCAGACTCTGATCTCCACCCTGCTGAGAGAGAGAGAGAGAGAGAGAGAGAGAGAGAGAGAGAGAGAGAGAGAGAGAGAGAGAGAGGCGAGAGATAGAGGAGAGCGATAGAGAGATAGAGAAGAGAGATAGAGAGATAAAGACGAGAGAGATAGAGAGGAGATAGAGACGAGAGAGATAGAGAGATAGAGACAAGAGAGATGGAGACGAGAGAGCTAGAGAGGAGAGAGAGAATGCCACCACACAATTCAAAACTATGGGCTATTTATGCTTGGAAGAGGCTAACATCTTCCTACCTATATTGCTTAAGCTTAAAATGGCTGTTCTCTTCTCAAGCTTTGGGCAAACATTGCAGTGGACTCGCCTTCCAGTGAAAACCGACAGATATAATTGGAACATGTTCAATTGCACTTCTATCCCAATTGTATCCCAAATGCTACAGAGCTATACACGATCTACAGTGGATTACCTTTTTTGAAAACCCTTTTGGCTCAAAACAGTATGATAGACAATTAGTCCTCTTGGCAATGTAGGAACAAATAATATGAACAGGGAGCTTTGCTGCAAGGAGATTAAGATCAAAAGCAAGCAGCACACCCACTGCCTGACTGCACATACTAAACAACTGAAGTAGATCACTTTGACCAACATCCACAGTACATATACAACTAAGTGTGACATGCATATGGACAGGTACCTCCTTACCATACATTCCTATATTCTGATACTCTTTTTCTTAAGTAAAACTGTAGTGTGATATACAGTAGGTATCAACGCCTCCACTGCATACAAAGCATTTGCGAAAAAGTTCCAGCAGCAAGCTTTAAAACTAGACTGAATTTGCTTTGGTGCCATAGCTCTTCTGAGTCCACTTGTACTGGTGAAACTCTGTAGAGCTTTTGATCAAGGATGTAAATCACAAGCATTTCAAATTGCAGCTGCCCTGCAGAACTTCAAACACAAGCTTCACACCTTCTCTTATTCAATTACACTGTGGAGTGTCTGAACTGCTCTGCGCTAATGTGCATGCCAGGAAGTGGCGGCTGGTAATGAAAGCTTTAACAAAACCCAATGAAGACCAGCAACAGCACTTTACTAAACCTCAATAGACAAAGTGGTGATCATGAAATAAAAAAAAAGTACAGCTGCTCCAATCAAGTTAAGGATCTCAAGCAGGGGTGCCTAACTTTGTTTAATAGTGGGGGGACAAAGGTAAAGAACTGCCGAGAGAAACATTTTGTTGCTAAGAAGCTCTGGTAAACCTCATTTTTACTGTTCAATCTTTTTCAAGGTACAGTTTTTGTAATAGTAAACCCACACAATTGGACAGGTGTTTCAGCATAAAATATAGAATATCTACTAACTGAGCATGTATTAAGTACAAACACAAGTAGCAGAACCAGTTCCAGTGGCATATCTGCACAATGCTGTACACTACCTATAATTCCAACATGTAGCTTATTAAAGGGAAGTGCTAAACAAACACAAACAATAACATGTACAACATGGCTTGTTTATTGATAGATATATTGAAATATATATGTTAACAGTTCAAATATTCCTTGCTCGGCTTTGTTTTAAATGTATTGCTGGATGCTAAAGATTGTTTTTCACGTTTTGTCATCAGACATTGGTGAGCTTAGTTATCACAGCGAAACCAGCTGCTACGAGACTTTCAGAAAGTAAACGCTCCCTATAGCAGGGCAATGCTTGGTGCTGATAGGTTGAAACAATGAGCACCCGCCCTCACATTGCAATGCTTAGTGTAGTAGTGACAGCGCCCCCACTTCCCGTATCCTTAGGCACCAAAATAAATAAATAAAAATTGATGCGCCAAGTACGTGAAATGTACCTGCACCAGACCAATGGAGTCGATGATATACCGAAATATAAACCTAGATTTCAGTATATCATCATGAGCTACACTGGGAAATACTGAGTCACCCCTTTTTATCAATCAGCATTTATTTCTACATGTTTTAGTCATTCAGGGACATGACATACATAAAATGTTTATTATTAAATGATTGTAAGTTTAAATTATTAGTAAGTACGTTTCGATATGAAAGCTGAACATCAGCAAGAAAAACTTTTTTCACTAAAGTAAAATCAGGCTTGTGTGATTTTGAAGCACCACTTTGATATATTTACTACTGCTTAATCCAAGTTAAAAATAAAAAGATTTTGGTGGGAATTTAACTTGAACTTGTTCATGGCTCTGCAGCAACATTACCCAATTTTTGAATTCTAAAACCCAACACTATTCAATTTATAATAACGGTCTGATACGCTCTCTTCCTTATCTTTTCTTCTTTTAATAATGGTCTTGTACTCTCTCTTCCTTGAGATATTTTTGCGAGTAATAAATAAAAAATGTGCCTATATTTAAATCATCCAGCCGTCTCTCCTGATAAATTCAAAATTCACTTAACAATGTTTTTTCTTATTGTTACTAGTGTTAGCTAACGTTAGCCACGGTGCAGACTTTGGGTCAAACCAATATGTTCATGTAGGGAGAATTTATTGTGATTGTTTATAAATGTGGCCCATCTTCTGAATACTTTTCCATTTTTATATTTTATTTTAAAGATTTTAAAGCAAACCAATGTCAAACACAACAAGGTATAATACATAAACAATGAACGGAAAAAAGTCGAGGGATAAAACATATCATTTGACCGCCCGACATTCAAAGTGGGAAAGTGGGGGGGGGGGGGGGGGGGCACCAGTTTTGAAGAGCTTCTTTTAATACTTTTAATCACACATGCAGCACTCTCAAGTCTTCTGTCCAGACCAGACCAGAATCGTCTTTCTCTGCATTTCAGAAGTGCGAATTAAATACAAACAGCAAAATCCATAATAAATTCACAAAGCACACGACTGTGGATTTGGTTGCTTGGGAGATGTGTATTGCGGAATAGGTTTAGCCACTGATTACATCTTTTTGTGGAGCACTGTTAATCTTTCTCTTGTATGATGTAAGCTGCTTAAAACTAATCATTATTTTTTCTTCAAACAGATAGCTTAGGTGTCTCCATTGGTATAATTAACATATGGTATAATTATTTAGGTTGTTTGCAAAAAAGTGTAGGCTGGGATGTCAATTACCATAGGAGTCACCGGCGGTAAAATGGTGTGAAATATGCCATAGATCATACCTCCTCCAACATGTATTGGGACAGATGACTATATGCAGAGTGACTGGTGAGGAGTTCTTGTTGCCCATTTTTTACCCCTTTTAGAAGGTCTGTTTGCTAAATATATTGATATCACCAAACAGATAATCATCCCTTCTTACATGCAAACAATATCATTCTGAATCTGTATGTTGTTTGCTTTACCCTGAATTTGATAGAGCACCTGAGGGATTTATGTACAGCAATCTACTACATTGTTAAAATTTGAAATGTTCATCCCAACACTAACTTATTGAATCATTATACCCTTGTGGAAGAAAAACGACATCTTGCGCTACAGACAACAAATTGAACCCAGGAGTTATTATTATTTCAATATTACACTAGCCAAAGCATTGCTACAGTAACACAAAATGAGACACATTGTAATCCATCACTCATAGTGTAATAAGAGAACATAACAGGCAAGGCTGTAATACTACATGGACTTAACTCACTGTCAACACTAATAATCAAATAACCGCCATGTCAATATATAGTACTAGGGAGCCTAGTGATCGTTAGTGGGGCAGCTGGCACAGGCTCTCCTCGTCTGCCTTTCACCTCTGGGGCCCTGGGCTCCAATCTGGCTGCTCAAGTGAAACCAGTTTGGCTAGTAGTCTCAACCAGTAGTAGAAGTTAGATGTAAGCCAATGGATTTTAAAGCTTTGGTCAGCACTCCTTTAGGCATTGCCTGTGCTTATAACTCTTGTGCACCATTGGATTCCAGCTCAGTGCACAATTCCTCTGGAGAAGCTGTGAATGTGCTCCTGCACATGCAGTCTCCATGGTGAATCAATAAGGAGCCTCTTTACATACAGTACCTGCTACTCAAGACTCTGATCCCTGATCCTCTTACACACACACACACACACACACACGCACGCACACACATGCACAAATGCACGCACGCACGCACACACACACACAAGCACACATACACACACACACAAGCGCACACACACACACACACACACACACCCACCCACCCAATGGTGCCAGCCAGCGGAGCGAGAGGACTGAACTGACAGGCTCACTGCACATTGACAAGCCTCCTGTCACAAGACCATATGCAGAATATTGGATTCTGCTCAGAAATAAGTTATTTCTGATAATAAGACTGCTTGCTTTTTTCAAATTACATTGAAGTCCCATCCTCACAGTAAATGTATACCGAGATGATCTCCCTTAACTCAAAAAAAAAAAAGCATCTTTGTATTATTGTTGAAATTTTGTTTTTCAAAACCTATGTTGACATGTATTGAATGCAACTACAACAAGACATGGTGGATCCACCACTGTACCTTATCACTGCTCCCCTTGTGTAATTTTCATAAATGTTTGTTTGGGGAGAGTTGGTAAAAACCAATAAAAACTAATTTATTGAAAGAGACGCCATGATGTGTGCGCAGCAAACATGTATTCAGTAGTATTATAATGCCACTCTGCATGACTGCCTACTGCTCAGGACGCTTCAGCAGATAAGATGTGACATCTTAAAGAGGCTTCTAGCAGGTAAAACCATTCACATAAATAAAATATTACACACACACACACACACAACACCCACCCCGCACAGAGCGCTGTTCTTTGAAAGCTGAAACACAAACCGCATGAATGCTTGATGCAGAAGTTCTCTGTGAATTTCAGGATTTGGAAGCAGGAACAAAATCTGCTGTTGATTTTCAAAGACTACAGAGAAGGGCAAAAAAGCTAATCCTATGACTATATGGTTGGCTCAGGGAAAGAACATTTTTACTATAAAATTGCCAAAAATGAAGATGCATTTAACAGACGATAAATATTAATATTAAAACTTGGAATGTTTGTCTTAATCTGTATTTTTTTACTATGAAGATAGGTAGGTTAAAAGAATTACACATCTTCAATCTCTATCTATATAGAATTATATATATTCAATCTGTATCTTTAATGTTTAGGATTTTGGAGCAGATGCTGTTCTAGCAACGGACTCATGGAATTTCTTTTTCTACATTAAAATAATAAAATTGATTGATTGTTCCTAAATAACAAATAAACTGAAAGCATTTTTTCTAACTTTACAGCAGGGAGACACAGACAGATTGCCGTTCTTTATTACTTTAGTCAAGTAGAGAAAGACTCCTGTGTTTAAATGAGGTAAGATATCATCTCTTATTAGCCAGTGCCGTTTATCAGTAACATGAAACAAAGACTGTACAGAACTGTGGAGCGGCTGGGAGATTAAACTTGTCAGATAACTGAAAATGAATAGACGATACTAGTTATCCAAGTCTTGCATTACTATTACTGTAGTACTGTGTAACTACACCGCATCTTTCAGTGTGCATCAATTAACAAAATACTTATTCAGGTTCATTAACAGTGCTGATGGGATCAGGTAACAGAGAAAATATCAAGGTAAAACAACAAGATGCAATTATGTCGTTTCTGTTAGCAACATGCTGAATGTATTCTTGTCCCCCTGGACAAAATGAGAGCCATTGGTATTATAAAAAAAAAAAATGTAACATACAGTATGTCCCCAGATTGATGCTCTCAATAAATTACGCTGTAGAATGCCCTTTCCATGTCCCATGCCAGCTGGATAAGTGCTTCTCTCTATGTAAATAGATACTCCATGAACATTCAAGGAGTACAGGGTTATTCCATGAATGAGGACGGCTAAATAACTGACGAGTATTCTGTTTATATAACATGCACAATGTACGGCAGATATATAGCGTGTTTCGACTGAAATAAAGAAGATCAATTTGGAGAATTACTTTCTTCAGAACAAGCTCCACATCTGCTCAGCAAAACTGCAGTGCTGTTCATCTGGCCATTCTGTCGCTGGATTTTAAAGAATGCAAAAGATTCCAAAATGAGATCCATTAAGAAAAAAACCAAACAAGAACAAAAAGAAAACACTTGAATAATCAACACTAGAACTGTCAACCCCTGTTGCATAAATCTCCAGTCACAAACCATTAATGCACGCAGAATGCTGATCTTACAAAAACAACTGAGAAGACTGCTCTGAGAGCTCCTCACTGCACCTCGTTGTTTCTTCCTAGCTGTGTACCGCTAGCCGTTTGTTTTTTTGGTGGTGCTTGGCTGGTCTGGCCCTGGGTTTGCCTGGGCAGCTCTGTGGTTAGGCAGCTCCCTCACAGCCTCGGGGAGTAAAGGGAGTCATTCTGGGACTCTTGTCTCTGGGACAACCTGCACTTTACAGCAATATGCTCTCAGTCCTGGGCTAGCAGGATAAGACAACCACAAAGGAGTTAATTTTAATACTTCAGCCCCAAGGTACAATTAAATCCATGCCTGTAATTAGTAAATGAAAAGGATCGCCTGGGCGACTTACTGTATGAAGCACCTTCAACACAAAATATAATCCAAAACAGGTTACAGAGTTGATTTAGGGATGAACCAGACTTGCAAGACATTGGGTTCAGTTTCATTGATTTCATTTACATCAATATTGTTTTAACCATGGTACATTTGCAGACATTTTGCAGTTTTCCCATTGTTATACTATGCATTTATCATAGTTTACCATGGTTTGGCATGTTTTTTTTTTGTTTTGTTTTTTTAATGTGCTTCACCATACCGCTCTATGCTTTACAATGCTTCATATGCTTTCATTATACTTTGCTATGATTTTACTATGGGAAACGTTTATAAAATGTATTTGCAGAATCTTCCACATCTGTATTTAAACCCTGCCTCCGTTTATCTCAACTTGCTGAAACATCTCTTAAGATGAAAACAGGACGTGATCTGAACGAGGCAGTGTTTGTGTGGTTATATATATATATGACACTGAATGATCGTTTGTGGTATATAGGTTTGTATTCACCGAAGGAGGATGTTCCAGTAAATCACAAGCCCCGATAGGGGGGAGTGGTTTATTTAAAGATATCCTCCTAAGGGACCACAAACGATCCTTCAGTATTCTGTTTATACCACAAGTATATATTTAAAATAAATAGCAAATGAGCTCAGTCTGTCAATTTGCAGCCTGTCTGTTGTTTCCTGTTGTTACCGGTGTTAATGAAGGGGCTACAGGCTGTAGGGAAAATCAGAGGCAGGCAGATAGGTAACTGGCATTTCATGACTAAACTCGTTCAAGGAAATCAGAGTCCATATCGAAACAACAACAGAAATTTGAAATGATCTCAGACATGCTAAAGTTGTTATAAAACACGGAAAGCGGTGGCAGCATTCACATTTTCAGTCAGTAAATCAGTTTTACAGAAACAATAGGCACATGCGTGAAAATGTTAGACAACTTTGTGCTTTAAATTAGGGAGGCATCTTAAACAAGTTCTAAAAAGTCTCATGCATTTTACCATTTGTGGCTATGTGTTCCGTTTCTCTTACTGTTTTTAATTAATTGCAATTAAATTAGACAATCACTAAATGTACCTATTTTCACAATATTCCAAGATGGAGTTCATATGCACAACAAATCCAAACAGAAGCAATGGGGTGTTATAATAAGTTTGCACACTACTCTGTGTGTGTGTGTGTGTGTGTGTGTGTGTGTGTGTGTGGAGACAGGGTTTTATATTATATATATATATATATATATATATATATATATATATGATGAATTAAGTGTGGAGGTAAATGAAAGTTACAGAATTATTTAGACCACCAAAACCTTAGCTAGAGCATTGTATGCTTTAAATTGTTGCAGTTAAGCAAATTGAGTCGGCTCGTTCTTGATTTTTCTTCTATTTCGTTGGTAAGTGCGGGAGATCCTGTCTATGTTATTATGCAGCTAAGAACTTTTAGTTTATTAATCTAAATTGCATGTTATTACAATGCCTTAACAGCAAGTATCAAAGTATAGAAACATTTTACTGAATTTTTGAAGTTTAATGATTCCTAGTTCTGTAATTTTTCAAAGTTGTACTGAATTGTATTCTTTGATGATTTTCAAAGTTTAGTATATGGTACATATTTTGTTACCTTAACTGTAGGTGTTAAAGTTTTACTGAATTGCATTAATTTATGATTTGTAAAGCTTTGTAATTATGCAAGCTTAATGCGATAGAATAGGTTACTAGCTAGATATCATCAGTAGGTACTTGTGTACCAAGTACAGATGAACCTGCTTCATATCATGACTGCCGTGCAGGCATAAATCATGATATAAAGCGGGTTTCACGTTTGCCTATGACAGCATATTACAAGTGTGAGAAAAAAAGAAAGAAAACTAACAGTGAATTAAAGAGCAGTGTTTAAATACTGTACATTTAGTAGTTCTTTACATTTAAACAAATGCATATAGTTTACTACAGTCAGGACAAATACGTTTTGTGTCATTAACGGGAACGAAACAGTTTGTGTCATTATCTAAAAAAGGCACTTAGTGTTTTTATGCGTGTGTTTGTATAAGACTGACTATGTTAAAGAAGTGTAACTGAACTGTATTCCGCTAAGACCGCCCACGCAGCATTTGACAGGCTGCACAAAATGTCAGTTTATCAGCCGAGATGATTAATGGTTGTTAGTTGCGTTGAAAATTAATTATATCTTGTGGTTACTTAGTAAAGCCCAGCTTGCAGCATCTGACAGGCTGCACAAAACATGACAATAAGTGGGTTTGTGAGATGATATTACGAGAGGTCATTTCTCAAAGTGATAATAAACGGGGTATGATATTAAGCGAGGTGATATAAAACGGGTTCATCTGTACTTGTGTATGTCAACTTTACTGTATACATTATTAAAGGTACAGTAATTGTTATTAAAACCTGTTCAATTATCTATACAAATCGATTATACAAACTAGTATTGATAATTGATTCTGTACTGTATATATGTGTGTGAGTGTGTACTATATATATATATATATATATATATATATATATATATATATATATATATTTGCAAATGAATCCAATGTATAAAAAGCTATTATTTCTATAGGAAAGCAGACATTCAATTTTGTTGGCACTGCAATTGGGTAATTCACTGTGAGCCTGTGTGCCTTCTCCTTTATGGCAGCTGAGTGAATGTAAACGTGGGATAGCGCTAGACTGAGGTTTGTTATCAATAAAGGGCTGCTTTCAAATCTAACAAAAGATTTCTTAAATATAACAAATACTTTATTGAATACACTGTACTAGGTCATTCCTGTACACTGGTTTTGGTTTGTCAAAATCACATGCTCTGTAAAGAATGAGACCGCTTTCTGTGTGCGGTGTGCTCTCCCTCATAGCAATTTTTTCTTCAGGCTGGTTTTCTGGTCCCTAGATTTATTGCACTGCACTCATTAAACAGATGATATTTAGTGCATCTTCCCCTGCTTAGGAAATAGGATTGCTTAAGGAACAGAAGATATTAAAAAACTAGGAATGCCTTATAAAACTACCTCTCGGAGAAAACCCAACCCACAGATATCAAAGGATTTTGTGTGTCTTTCCACACAATGTAATAATACCACATAGCTTCAGATAACATCAGCACATTAATAGTGATAATGAGATTTTATTCAGGCAATATAATATACTCTCTCCTCCAGCAAGTACTGGGACAGATGAATAAATGCAGAACCAACAACAGGCCTTTGTTACCCCACTCAGAAACCCTTGCTTACTGAAATGATATTTGTCTCCTCAGCAATGCATGCAGTGGTACCCCAAAATGTTTGCCATTTTCTAGGAAGGCATAGCTGAATAATTAGTGTCAGTTGAAGAATCTGTCTAAGCTATTTTAAAGGCACGTTTCAACTGTGTCTATTAGTAATTATAGGATAGCAACATTCATGAATGCACAAAGAAGAATGGCTACAGCACAACTGAATCCAAAACTGCAAAACTGACACCCTATTGAATATTGGCAGTGCTGCTCTCCGAGGTGCTGAACCTCTCCCATTGTTAACCCACTGCACTACATTCACGGAGCACAGACATGCTGCTTTTAACTGGGACTGTTCAGAGGAAAGCACAGCAAAGGTACATTTCAACAATGGAAGCAAAAGGTTTTGTACGAGGTTAACTTGTAAAACTGCAGTTATTTTTTCACAAATGAAAGCGCCTATGTGAATTACATGGTGGTGAGACCTATGTTTCTCCAAACTGATGACTCTTTCATTGGGCCATGCTAGAGAACAGGCTTGGCTGTAGATCTCCAATATAATACAAGTTCTCTGAAGGGACCGGAGGCTGGTAATCAGTGAGGAATGGTGACTATCCCTCCAGAACAACTGAAACACCTTGCAGACTTGTAGCTGCCACACTGAATCAGTGCTAGTTCTACAGCTTATTGACAGTGCTATAGCAGGTCAGGGTCTTTCTATTACTTTTGTCCAACTCCTTTAACTTTGAGATCTTGTCCACTTTATAAATCTGTGGCCTGTTTTAAAATGTGCATTGGGTAAAAGTTTGTACTAACTAAAATGACTAGAAGTACTGTGCCTGCAGTATTATATGAAGCACATTCAATTTGGCCACTGCTGTATGTTTTCCACTTATTTGTTAATATCAGTACAACCTCAGGACAACATTCTGCTTCAAAGAACAAATTGACTGAACAGTAAAAACGAAGTAATAATAAATCTGTTTTTTTTATACATTTCCAATACTACAGATTTGAATTTCTGAACCGGAAAAAAATGAGATTACTGCAGAATGGAGTTTATTTCCCGTCTCTCTGCTGCCCGAGTGTCCACCTCTAACTGTAATTGTTTATGACATCCCAAGCACTAACTCCACAAACTGGAATCAACACATTTATTGGGAGTCGAGGTTCTAATGGCATGCAGTTCCCAAAAGGGAGATTGTTTCCAGGTGGAAGGACTGGGGGAGGGAGAGGGCTCGAGGGGCTGGGGGTAATTTGAGTTTTCACATTATCTGAAACCCACAGCAAATTCTTCAGTTGTATCCAAATTAAATTAGCGCACTGACTTGAAATGATATGAAGTTGGACAAGAGAGTATTTGAAATCCGTAATCACATACTGTGCAGCACTGTAATGTATTGTTTTGGTGTTGAAAAAATAGAAGAAATATCAGTCTATTTACCTCCTTACAAAACAACCCCAGATTCACAGATCCTCTTAATAACTTGCACTAAAGAACTTTCCTAACAAGTTTCAACACAACACGATGAATATAAAAATGTGCAACATACATAAATGAATTAAACATTTTGATTGGCAAAACCTGTAATGATAATTTTGCCCTCAAACGCAGTAACCATGTAGAAAGCAGCCTGCGAAGACAGACCCAGACAGCTCATCTCTGTAATCTCAAAGCACCAGAAAGGACTGATAAGAAAGTCACCAGCGACCACAGCACAGCAGCTGTTTAAAAGTTTGTTTCAATGCGATATATGCAGCTTTCCCTGATTCATCTTGGATTATAATTTCATGTGGAAAGCAGCTCTGTACCAAAAAACCATTTCAACTGGCTATCTGCCTTCAGCCTGGCTTCTGGCTGGTGGGTGCTGTGAAGTTTGAATCTCCCTCCCTCACAGCAGGGGGAATTAAAACCTGCTAACATATCACAGTACACCAGCTTACTACTGAATCATTTCATACACCTCAAGTTTCATTTCAAACTTCACTGCAAATGTGCTATAGTGTGCAGACAGTTACCCTATGTTTCAGTGTTCATAGGTTTGTTGTATCATATAGCAGTTAGATTAAAAATAGGGTATCAAATTCTCTTTTGGGAATTATTCAACAATAGTTAAACAATAACCTGGCAAAATAGGAATTAAAACACATAACAGCTGATCCAACAAACAGCCCTGTGTTGCTGTGGAAAACAAAGCACAGTTCTACAGTAGGTCTTGTGTGGATTACAATAGTGTGCAGGGACGGAAATAAGACTTCTATTGCATTGCAGTTTTCCCCCATTCCAGGTTTTAAAATGATCCCGATTAGCCCCAGTGTGCAGACAACTAACTATTAAACGTACTTCTAAACAGTAAAACCAGGAATGAATCAAACTCCTGTGCACTGGCAGTCTTATTCCCATGCCTGGTCAGCACAGTCCACAACATTGTACATGTATAACACATCTGTAAACATACACAGTGGCGTGCTACTTTTTATTTAAGATCTCAGTACAGTACCGCACATTTCTAATCTTCTGCTTTTGTTTCATAAAGTGATATTGCTGTAGGTGGTGTATCAGTAGTATGACTGATACATTTGATTGACATTAACTAGTGTGATGATAACCAAAATTATATTATCAGGTTCCCATCGACTCCATTACATTCAGTCCGAGAGATTTCACGGAGGAGATAATATTTATCTTTTGTCCTCAGCCCTGCTTATCTTCTAAAGAAGGACAGACTTAGGAGCGAGGGTAGGAGACCTTTCTCCAGACAGAGTGGTGAGGGTATGGAATGGGTTACCTAGTGATGTTGTTGATGCTGAATCACTGGGATGATAAGTATTGAGAACAGTCAGCTACGGATGGACACTGATGGGCCAGTTGACCTCCTACATTTTCTTATGTCAATTAAATCTTAAACAAAAGTCTGTGGACATGTCTTGCCCAAAAGACAACACCCAGTGCAGCACTGTGCCCCCTATACTAGAGACACTATAATTTAAGTGAGTGAGTTAGAGCGCCCCCTATTATGCCACTGCAGCACAAGATTTTCCCCACCATTCCACAGCCCTGAGCAGACCCAACATTACTGAGCTTCTGATAGATGAAGAGACCAGCCTCCAGATAATAGTATTGTACAGATGTACTATACAGATATATAAGCAATCTCGCAATTACACAATTCTTCCTTTCCTAACAGTTATTGCAAGTGACGCACAGAAAAAAAGCATTGTTTGAATAAGTGCCAAATTAATGGGGTTTAAAATACAGCGAGGCAGCAGACAAGCAGAATGGAGCTATCCTGTTTAAAAAGGCAGTGGGATATTGTAATAGGCCTCAAGGGAGGGAATATATTAATATTTCAGCTTTAAAAAGATCACGTTAGGCAGAGCGTAGTAAGATGCAATTTAATATGTGAAATTAGATATAATTTCATGGGGTTTTTAAAAATAACTTCCATTCCCCGCATTAGGCGATAAGGAAGCTCCGGAGGTGTTTAAAAATCATGTCATGCGTGGCATTATCCCAACCCAACACATTTTCTACCAACAGCATTCAGTGTGGAAAATGTGCTCTGCTTAAGAATGGTCTTGCGAATCAGGCCTGTGTTTATGACAACATTATCGCAGCTTAACAGATCCAGCACAGTGTGGCATGTGGAAGCTGCTTTAACTTGGAAATGTCAGGGACAACACATATTTAATACTGGATTACAGCATGTACCATTCTTTGAATTCTGTCTTTTAAAACAGACATGCTCCTGACTACTACCCGCAGCAGCAGGAGGTTATGAATATCACCTGCAAGCTCTGCTGTGGCTCAGCCAAGCAAAACAACATTGCTTTTTTCAAGCTGTGTTTATTATACTGATACAGATTTACAGGAAAGACATCTAAACAGCTTCTACACCAGCTTATGATGCACCAGCCTGGGGAAACATGAAATGGTATTGGACACGGCTCCTTTAGGTAGCTGCCAGCAGTTTTTATATGAGACAGGGGTGAATGTTTAGTCCCCGATTATTCCTGGGTATATTCCTCAACAAAGACCTCACACCGATTCCAATAGCAGCCTCCCCCTCCCTGCCTCCCCAGGGAAGGCTGCTGCAATCAGCAGCCAGCCGCTCCAGCGCAGGGTCTTCATTAAGAGCCCTTTAGTGCAAAATGGAAGGAGATTGAAAACGTGACCTCCGCTTGTTCTCTCCCAATGTGCTCAAACGGCAGCTAATGGACATTTTCAAGGGAAATTGCCTTGAAAAAACAAATTAGTACACAGCTCAGTTAAAGAAAACCTTTCATTTCTCAAGAGCGGATCTATGGTGTGCTTCAAAAGCTTTCAGAAATCGGGACAGCCGTTTATTTCAAATGCACATCAAAGACAAAGAGAGACGCGAAAAGCAACAGACACTTATGCAGGGTGGAGGGGATGTTCCTCAAGGTTTAAGAAAGCAGTTTAAAATAGACTCAATTGTTGCCAGAGGTACTGTGGGAAAAAAAAAAAAAACATATTTAATAGAAAAATTTGGGCTTAAATAGCACTTAGAATGCTCCATTTAAGTACAAATATTTATAAAAGATTTATATAAAGACAATTTGACATCGAATTGAGAAGAAACTTGGTAATTAAATTTCTAAGGTTATTGAGTATTCGAAGCTGGGGCTACAGAGGAAGTAGGTCATGCAGATAGATAATTCTGAATTTACAGCTGTGACATGGGGCACTCCTATTAAATGTATTGCACAGAGCTCCAAGGGTTGAAACAGTGTAATGTGTTTGTACCTGCAACACTTTCCTAAGGGCCTTACAAATGATTTAATGGACTGCCTCTGGAATTAAAATTGTAACCACACGTGATTAATAGTACAGATTAATAGCACTCAATCATAAAATATAATTTAGGAAACCTGGCAATGAAATAAGACAAAGCTCCTCATTTACAATGTTTAAATATCACTGTACTGTTTCCTAGTGAAAGACTTTACATGCTACCACTGGTATACAAGTGAAATGCACACTTGATGGAAAATGTTTCCTTGGGGCTTTGTGGTGCAACTTCAGCATTAGTGGCTGTCCACTGTGTGCATCCAGTTTCTATGCAAACCACTACTGCTTGTGTTTGAGTCAGTGGGTGCTGGGCAGTCCCACAAACTACAGTTTTGGGAATAACCAATCCTGCTTTGATTAAAGATTCCTATTTTGCCATTTCAGTGACTGACAGGCAATCCCCAGCTCACAATCAATACAGTGACCATAGACGCCTGTGGGCTGACACAGTGTCAAAAGGAACCTTTCTCAAATTGATTTATTTTGTTTAGCACATTCGAAACTTAGGGAGCTTACACTACATGTGACAGTAACAGACATACCCACTCTAGCTGTACAAAGTTAGAGCTTTTTCCACCAAAGTGAGTGTTGAGGTTAGACTATTACCCATTCAGGGATAAACCAAGATGTTAAGTGAGCAAGTCATGGTCTGAGTTGGGTAAAATGGGCAAGAGTAAGAGCAAGCACCACCTTATGATCCGCCACTTTCAATTTGCTGGTAATACATTATTGTGCAATAGGTGGGGCTGACACCTAACAATAAAAAACAATGTGGCTGATCTAGCCTACATTGCAGTTCATATGGCAGCAAATAGAACAGAAAATTGTCAAAGCACCTCAAAAAAGACTTAACAGCTCCCGAGTGGTGTATCCGGTAAAGGCGCTCCACGTGGAGTGCAGGATGTGCCCTATAGCCTGAAGGTCGCCGGTTCGAGTTCAGGCTATTCCACTGGACAGGAGCTCTCAGAGGGCGGCGCTCAACTGGCCGAGCGCCACCCGGGGGGGGGGGGCGGGGGGGGGGGGGGGGGGGGGGGGGGCGGCAGAGTGTCCTCAATTCACCGCGCACCAATGACCCCTGTAGACTGGCCGGGCGCCTGCTGTGTTGTCCTCCGACGCTGTAGCTCTGGGTTGGCAATAGTTGAGCTATCGCAAAAAGAAGCGGTCAGAATGAATGATTGGTTGTACGAAGTTAGAACTTTCTGAACAATATCTCCAGACTGTGACGGGGAATTTTCAAATAACTATGTAACGGTGTCCGGCTGACATATTTCTCAAAACAAATTAATTTCCTATTGAAAATTATATATTTTTAGAAAGGTAACATTTTAATCTATGCTGCACAATAACTTATTAATACATTTAAAAAATGTTTTTGCCTTTTTTTGTACTTTCATAATTTGAATCTCATAAGACCCCTGTCCCAGTGTTTGATTTTTAAGTTTCAGAGTGAAATGTTATACATTTAAATTATTATAATGTTATGTTTTTATACAAAAATCTGAAAGTAGTATTTAAGTTGTTTCAAAAACATATGTTAAATATGAGAAAAGCTATGTCATTTTCTATTTATACACCATTCTATGCATGTCCCAGAGTTTTGCACACAAAATTTCATAACTGACACCCACTGACTTTTTGTGTAGAAATGATAACATATCAATAAAGTCTTTCAAACAAGGTGAAAGGTCAAGGGTTTCTGAAGGGAAGGACTGGAGCCAGAGGTAAATATGCTCTTCATTATTTTTAAAATATTACCGTTTAACTCACTAGTGCAGCCTGGCACAGTTGTGTAGCTCGTAACCAACACCGCTAGCAAAACATGGAAATAAAAATATTTATGAAATGTACATGTATTTAATATAAATTTACTTCATCCTCATTGTTATTACATTGAAATCGAAAAACAATGGCTGCCCTGTTTGTTGTAAATGGAAAAGAAGTGAAATTTCTCACAACCGACACCTTACAATTTTTCTCATAACCGACACTTTTCAAAAACAAGAAAGATGTTGGTTATGAGAAGTTAGTGTCGGTTATGATTTTTATATTATTTACTTGTATACTTCAAATCATTTTTTGGGGTGTCGCACATTAATAACACTAAAATCCCATTATATAGATATAGTTAGGGTTACAATCAGTTTTATATTCTCTTCCGGATCCAGATTTTCTCTCAGAGCTGATAGTTAAGATATTAATAAGATGTCTTTGTATATAGCAAGGCTGAGCTGTGTATTTGTGAGAAGTTTAGAAGATACAGGGAAAGAAGAAAAAATTATATTGAGAGACAAAATAAGTACCTAGCAAAGGAAAGGGAAAGAAGTAAAAAGAAATACATACCAATAAGTGAAGTGTCAGCTACTACGGTACAGAGAGGTAGCAGAAAGAACTGGAAAAAGGCTTTTCATAAAAAACAGAAGACAGACCGACAACTAAAAGAACTGACCACTGTCACTCCACAGTCAACACCACCACATCCTGTAAATCAGGGTAATAAGTGTGCAGAAAGGCCCTCTGTATCTGGAGCAGGCCAGGTCCAAACGCATGAATCACCGTGCACCTCTATAAAAAATCTTGGGAAGGGAAGACAGATAGAAGGGAATACTTCCAAAGAAGAAAGACCATAAAGGCCACAGAAAAAGCAAAGTTCCTTGAGGAAAAGATAAGGAAGCTGGAAAGACAAACTGAAAAATACAAATTCTGACGTAGACTTGCTTGTGTGTTTCGGATCATTGTCTTGCTGCATGACCCAGCTGCGCTTCAGCTTCAGCTCACGGACAAATGGCCTGACATTCTCCTGTAGAATTCTCTGATACAGAGCAGAAATCATGGTTCCTTCAATGATGGCAAGGCGTCCAGGTCCTGATGCAGTAAAGCATCCCCAAACCATGACACTACCACCACCATGCTTGACCGCTGGTATGAGGTTCTTACTGTGGAATGCAGTGTTTGGCTTTCGCCAGACATAACGGGGACCATGTCGGCCAAAAAGTTCCACTTTTGACTCATCTGTCCATAGAACATTGTTCCAGAACTCTTGAGGATCATCCAGGTGCAAACTTGAGACGAGCATTCATGTTCTTCTTAGTGAGCAATGGTTTCCACCGTGCTACTCTGCCATGAATCCCATTTTTGCCCAGTGTCTTTCTGATGGTGGAGTCATGAGCACTGACCTTAGCCAAGGCGAGAGAGGCCTGCAGATCCCTGGATGTTGTTCTAGGGTTCTATGTGACTTCCTGGATGATTTTATGCCTTGCTCTTGGAGAGATTTTGGCAGGACGGCCACTCCTGGGAAGATTCACTACTGTCCCAAACTTTCTCCATTTGGACAATATGGCTCTGACTGTGGTTCGGTGGAGCCCCAGAGCCTTAGCAATGGCTTTGTAACCCTTTCCAGACTGACAGGCATCAACAACTTTTTTCTGGAGGTCTTCAGGAATTTCTTTTGTTCGTGGCATGATGTGCCTCTAGAACCTGTGTGCTGACAACTTCACTCTGATGGTAAGGGCCAAAGTTAGTCAGATTTATATTGGGCAGGGATGAACCAAATCAGGCCTGGTTGTTAACCAAAGTACTCAAACAGCTGACCCTAATTATCCCTTTAATTGGGTTGAGTTGACTAGGAAGGGCAATAACTTTTTCACACCTGAAGATTGCATGTTTGATTACCTTGCACACCAAACAAATGAAAGAAGCACCAAACTTTGGTGTCATTTTTTGTACTACCTCTATGTACTACTGCAACCCACAAACAAATCTGACCAAATACAATGTGAAAAATGTGCAAAAATGCAGAAAATCAGACATGGGGCAAATATTTTTTCACGGCACTGTATATAGTTTTTAAATGTATTTAAATAAAGGGCTCAAAGGGTACCATGTCAACTGGAATATGATATAGAAGGATGGCCTGCAGTCTGTAACCCTTTCTTCTGATGTTTTAATGAATTGCACCCAAGGATTTAGCTATAAGATGAAGTGCTGAGAAAGAAACTCATAACCAACACAGAGCTTTCATAACCGACACCCCACACTCATAACCAACGTTGTAAATAAAATCAGCATTTAAAGAAATATGAAATATAAGTTTAAAAAACAAATGCTATAGTTGTTTTCTATTTGCAAAACACTCCACATCTGTCTATGTACTGTTTGCTTAGGATTTATTTTTTCTTCAGGAAAAATACTTTTATGAAACTGTTATTTAATAGAGTGTCGGTTATGAAGTAGAAATTTAAATAATTTAAATTAAAAACAATAAGTTTTTAATTATTGGGTGAAATATACATGACAAAAAAATTACAATTCTAGAAATACCACTTTTATAAATCTATCTAACAACAGTGTTCAGTTTTAACAAGTTTTCTATTGGGTGCTGGTTATGAGATTTTGAGGGGTTCATGACAGAAAATTAAGAAAAAAATACAAAAAAATGAAAACTATTAACTGTGCCAACAGTAGGAAACAAAACTTCGAAGATTGCTGATTGAGTACAGGTTTAAAAAAACACATAACAGCAATGATTTTATATCAACTTTTTATCAGTACAAGTTACATGGTTATTTGAAAATTCCCCTGACACTCTCAATAACTTCTAAAAAATGTACCATCACATACCATCACGTCTCTAAATATCAGGGGTTACATGATGGCTCCTCCTTGTATCCCCAGATTCTTACTCTCATTAACTTGTGATAAAGAATGTCCTTATTAAGTGGTTCTCTACACACTCTAAAGCATGGCATGTGTACAGTACCTATGGACAGCTCAACAAAACTTAAAACCCCTGAACATTAAAACAGGTGATGTGCCGACATCCTGCAGTAGAGAATCTGATTCACCACACCAATCTGAACAGTAACTTGCTTTAGTGACTATGCACAAAGTTCACCTGATTAACCTTTGAGAGTTATTAGCAACAGAAAGAAGCTTTTTCTGTCCAGTCAGCTGCTAATTAATGACATGGCTTGACCAGACACCACTGACAGGTAAGGTTCCTGAAAACAGCTTGAAGCAGGCAGCCATGGGAATAGACTCGCAGATCAATCCGTACCCAAGGATTTTACATGCATTTCATGGGAATAGACTCGCAGATCAATCCGTACCCAAGGATTTTACATGCATTTCATGGGAATAGACTCGCAGATCAATCCGTACCCAAGGATTTTACATGCATTTCGTGGGAATAGACTTGCAGATCAATCCGTACCCAAGGATTTTACATGCATTTCATGGGAATAGACTCACAGATCAATCCGTACCCAAGGATTTTACATGCATTTCGTGGGAATAGACTCGCAGATCAATCCGTACCCAAGGATTTTACGTGCATTTCATGGGAATAGACTCACAGATCAATCCGTACCCAAGGATTTTACATGCATTTCATGGGAATAGACTCGCAGATCAATCCGTACCCAAGGATTTTACGTGCATTTCATGGGAATAGACTCACAGATCAATCCGTACCCAAGGATTTTACATGCATTTCATGTTCCTTTAGTCTCATGAGAAATTCAACAGGTCGAAAGGTCTACTTAGCAAAAGGAGGAACACATATGTTAACATGCATATCCTCCAAATAGAAAATTAGAGCCATCAAAGAATGCAGAATGTAGCATGCATGGACAGTAGTGGTGTCACGATAAACTCATCTCACGATACGATACGTATCACAACATGCAGGCAGAGATACCACATGATTCATGATACATGTTTTTATCCTGATTGGCCACTTGTATGATGCATAATAAGATCAAATGGTCATTTAATCATGGACCATTCTGTTAAAAGACAAAAAATAAATGAGAATGTATTCATACCAACTACAAAACAGACGTATTCTTCATTCACGAATCACCTGGTGATCTACAATAAGTTATTTTGTGTTTTTGGTCTTGTATCACTGTACAAACGATACATACTTTTAATATGATACAATATATCATGTAAAGAAAGTAGCCTACTGCAATCAGATACACAGTGAATCATTACACCGCTAATGGATAGACAGACAGACAGACAGCTTATTATACCCCCAGATTCCAATACTCTCAATAATTAATTGCTATTGTCCTTCACAAGTTCCATTACAATTGGATAGGAGGGTATCCAGACGTGGGGGGGGGGGGGACACAGATATTTTGAATCGGACATTGAAAAAGACACACTAGTCAAAAAAGAGGCTCAGGGTTCTTCAGTGTTAAATGAGATATCAGGGATAAACAAGATCTTTAGGAGCAAGGCAGTGTCTGGTTGGATAAACAAGTTTCTGTTTTGCTGAAAACATGCTACTGTGCAATAGGCTGGACACACCTACTCATTTAAAGCAATTTTTCTGATGCATCCTACATTATATAGTTTATGGACGGCAAATAGTACTGAAGAGTAGCTTCTGAACTCATTTCAAAGCACCTTTAACAGACTTAACAATAATAAACACTCCTGCCAAAGCATTTTTTAGACCCTTGGTTAGAACTCTTTTAAACAGTGCATCCGAGCATTACCCCTTTTATTAAACAGCTGTTGGCACTGTTGACAGTACAGTTGATGAATCATGTGCAATACTGTCTGTAAAAGTGCACCCTCATCCAACACTGCAGTAAACATATGAAATACAGCCGGTGGTGTAAAGATGTCGAATTTCTATTGGCAGCAGCACATTTCCTCTCTGATCTACAGCCACTGGGAGATTATGTTTCCCTAATTCACACAGAGAGGTACATTTCCAAACCTTATTTACTGAGGACATGAATCAATAGGCTAACCTATGAGGCTACAACCCATGAATAGAGGATACTGCTCCAGTCTACATAGCATCACCAGTCAGAAAACCCTAAGCATGCTCCAAAACACATTCATCAAGGAGGGTTTATTACACTCAGGCAAGCCGAGCCAGTCACAAGAGGTTGAAGTTAACCCAAGTCACCATGTCAAACAGCACAGGTGGAGCGAGAGAAAGATGGAAATGGAATAAAAGGTTCAGAAGGCTGTGACAAAACTTTGCTTTAAATGTCAGGTTTGAAACTCACACAAGTTTTTAACCCAGACCTGTTTCAGATTCAATTAAGTATACTATTTTTTGTTGCTTTTTTTAAATAAATCAGGAGCCAGGAATTTGATGTTAAACAAAATTTTCCTCCCTTATAAGCTACATGAACGCCTATAGTAAACCTACAGACAGTAACATATTCATGCTGTGATAACAGAGATCAGTTCACAGCAGATTTACCAGGGGCCTGATTGTTCAAACTCCTGGAACCTGGTTATTTCAATAATATAACAAAGCGTTCTTAAGGACTGGGTGCAGGGCCAGTGCAACTTTCAATCCCTGTAAATTGTAAGTCGCCCTGGATAAGGGCGCCTGCTAAATAATTATATATATATATATATATATTTATTTTTTCTTAAGAAGAAACATCACATTTGTGTGCAACTAACTTAGGTTTTTGTTTTACTAAATGTATGCACATACACGTTGGCCCAACCTCAAACTGTCTAATTCAATGGTTTATACAGGTCAGTGTCCAATGCGCAGATTTCTCCAAACCTAAGTTGTGTACCCTGCGAAAGGTCAGTAGTCTGGAATGGTTGTTTGTTGATCTAGTGTGCAAACTATTTGTAATCATTAACATGTACTCAGATGGTATTCAGATAGTAGGTGAGTACAGTAGATGTATTAATGAACTAAGGTGATCATTATGTTATAAAATGCAGGTCCTGTCCAGATTCAGACTCAATAATCAGTCACAATGTCTACAGTTAGGGGTTAATCTGCATTAGAAAAAATAAATTAAATAACAGGCTGACAATAGAATGAATCAATTGGAGGCTGTATTCAAGATGAGCTCTCCTCATTAAAACAAGCCTTGGAGGAAAAAACTAATTGCATTGTGTTGAACGACAGGGCACTGCACACAGAACAACAAACAGTCCAGCTGTACCCCATCCCATCTCTCAAACCAGGCTAACTCAATTACAGGATTCACAATCCACATTTAACTGAATAAGACCAACCATGGCTATAGCTTGTCTTTGCTTGGAATTGAATTAGCAGGAGCACTCGCTAAAGCAGGCTTATTCACCAGCAATGAGTTGTGCAAATTGCTTTTTTTTTTTTTTTTTTATATAAAAACAGCTCACCTCATAGACTCTCTCAATGCACCAATGAGGACACACCTCCACAAGCCTTTATTGGCAGCCAGGAATGAATCTACCCTGAAAAAATTAATTGACGGATTTTGTGTATATAGATACTGATGTGATACAACTAGTGGTGCAATCAACTCCCTAATTTCGTATTCGATTATCGTATAGGCATTTATCAATGACAATCGATGCATTGATGTTTTATTTTTCAAAAATAAAGATCAAACATTATTTATTTTTTTTTTTTTTTAACAGAAGATCTAATAACTAAAAACACCATTGTGCAGAATAGTTAACCAAAAAGGCACGACTTGCATTCAAGTTAGAACACTTCCAATTATAAAAAAAGAAATATAAAGGACTTGAGTTTTTAAAAATTTAAATGGGACATTTCGAAATCTAATATGAAATACTGTACTACTATTATGGCTTCCAGTAGACTTTTGCGATATTATTTTGTAGTTTTTTTTTTTTATTACATTATATTGTATTCATAAATAATTATTATTTTTTTAATTATCTCCCAAACCTAAAATTCTAGGTGATACAAAAGTTTTGTCCATAGCTGTATAGTCAGAGTGTTTATGTGCTCATTGCTAATGAAAACAAACCCTGGAGGACATGTATTTGTGTGCTTCTTTGCACTGCCAGGGCTCTGGACATTCTGGCTGGCTGGCATTTGCAGACACACCCGGAAGGGATGACAGGTTTCTGGAGGAGTGCTGGGTAGCACTAGCTAAGACATACACGTGGTGTGCCGCTATTGATCTGCTGGTGCTCAGGGAATGATGAACGAAGGCCTGCTTTATAGGGTCACAGGACTCCTGGAGACGATCAATAACAATAAAGCATGGCACTTCCCAGACAGCCTGGCTAGCTGAGCCTCGATGGAAACAACAATGCCTTCAGCTACTTCCATAGCTATTGTAATGAATTTCTTATAGAAATCATTTCAGCCATCAGATACACAAGTGACTCAATACAATATGGTCGAGATACATGTGTATAACAATATATGTGATGGTCCTGATGGGCCACTTGAATGATGCATAATAAGATCAAATGATCAATTAATGAAGGACTGTTTTATTAAAAGACAAATTAAATGAGATAGGAAAAGTATGTATTCATCCCAACTATAAAACACACACATTCTTCATTCAAGAACCACCTTGTTAACTTCAATGAGCTCTGTTGTGCTTTTGGTCTTGTATCACAGTACAAGTGATCCACACCTCTATAAATGATACAATAGCATGTAAAGAAAGTATCACTATTCATTGATACACAATGAATTGTTACATCCCTAGTGTGACACTTTGTGCCAAAGAACATCCTAAGTTTTCTCAAAACTGTAAAAATTGTGGTTCCATTAAGGTTTTTCTATGTATGCAAAGATTATGATAGTCGCAACAATCCAGAGATCTATATGCAGACAGATAGTTAAACAATGTCTTTACCAAGTTTCATCACAACAGTGTAAGTGACACTCTAAATATGATATAGTGTAAGTTCAGTATCTGCTAGACCTTTAACACACAAGCCATTTGGAGTCAATCCTGCATTAATAGCAGAACACAATGCAATGGAGTGAAAATAAACCAATGCACTGCTCCCAATCTCGCTCTACTGTTACTTATTTCACGTAAAAAAATGCTTTTTTCTGTTTTTCCCTGGACAGTAAAACATTGTTCCGAAGACAGTTGGTCAAGAATAACTTGGGCAGGCTTGATATTCTTTCAGATTACAAATTCCATTAGGTATGCTACAGGTCTGTGCTACCAGTGTGCTCTCCTCAACATGTGAGATACAGTGCTCTCTGCCTCTGCTTAGTGTGTCAGCTGATGGACAGGGGAGGGAGGGAGGGGGAGACTGTAATTGTCCAGGGACTGCACCGATTGCTCTGTACAGACGGAAGGCAGGGTTTGTGTATGCATGTTGACAGACAACAAAGGAACTAAATCCTCATGAATTCAGAGGCTCTTTTTAATCACAGATTAATCAATACTGCAATCTACACCCCAAAAGAGCGCCTTTCAAAGTGGACTACCATCACAAAACGCTTTACAGAGGTAGGCTGTGAACTGTGTATTATATGCAGTCACTTACAATAGGACATAAAATAGATTCAGACTTCTTTATTTATTTATTTTTTTTTTTCTTAGCAGACGCCCTTATCCAGTGCGACTTACAATTGTTACAAGATATCTCATTATTTTTACATACAATTACATTACTTTTTACACATTATTTTTACATACAATTACCCATTTATACAGTTGGGTTTTTACTGGAGCAATCTAGGTAAAGTACCTTGCTCAAGGGTACAGCAGCAGTGTCCCCCACCTGGGATTGAACCCACGACCCTCTGGTCAAGAGTCCGGAGCCCTAACCACTACGCCACACTGCCGCCCCCATTTCATATGTATTAAATCACTGCCCAGACAGATGCCACAAGTGCTAATAAGAGGTAAGAAATGTGTTTATTTCTTATTTACAATGCCGTATTATTTTACCCCCAATTTTCTCACCAATTTAGAATGTCCAAAGTTCAGTGGGCGTCCTCCGATCCCAGGACCAAGCCAATTTTCTCTTTTACACCCAGGAACTCAAGAGCTGATGTCAGCGAGCTACCCGTCTCTCGAGGACAAAGGCCAGCCCTGCAGGTGTCCATCCGAGCTCACCCGGAGCTTGGCCAGTAGGGTCTGCTGTAGCGCGATGAAAAGAAAGCCCCTGGTGGTTTTGCCTCCTTAACCCATGGGAGTGCCAGAGCCACGTCAACGCTCCCTCTGGAATCCCTTGAGAAGACTGGCTAGTGCTACAGTAATAAGAGTTAAGGAATGGGTGTTAAAGACTTGGTTAGCACTCCTCTTAGCACTCCTCTTCCAGATCCCAGGCAGTGTTTAGTGCTGTGTTGAATGTCAGGGAAGCTGATTATGGGAATGTGATGAGTGTTAATTGAGAGAGCACAAAATCAACAAATCAACGCACGGCACTGCACACCGGCACGCATCACAAACACCAAGCAACTCACACCAGGGCACCATGCACTTATTGGCTTAAGAAATTCTGGGAGTGATCCGAGCTAGATATAATTACTGCTGGGACAAACATGGGTTTACATGTTTAAATAATCTTTCAAAATTCTAACCAAAATTTGAATATTGTTTAATTTTGAGGTAGCTGAAAAATAAATCCAGCAAATAAATCTCACAGGAGTAAAATATGCATTGTACCCCATCAAATTAGGAGAGAAACACTCTTCTGTGGGATAGAAATTGAGTATTTTCTCATTTATGCTTTGGTTTCTTTGCGTGTTATCTTTCTGACAGAGTCTGATATTCTGGTAGGAACGAAAATGAACATGGTCATTGTTTCCACTGAATGCATTTCAAGCAGTGCACATTTCAAGCAGTGAATATTCAAATATACTTGTCCTCACCTGTGACCTATAATCTTAACTGGCTTGTGACCTGCTATAAAAGGGGGACAATAAAAACAAATGTATTGTAATCTGTTTAGTTTAAACAATAACAGTCAGAAGTGGTGCCTGTGGAAGTGAATGTATATTGTTGTGGTGGCAGTCAGTAAGATAGCTGTACCTCTTTAAGCACCCATCAGGTTAGCCTGACTTCCCATTTAGAGAAAGACTCATATACTTGGTGAGAAGTCCCCTATGGCAGACTCAGCTGCAATGTTTCAAAGCAAATTTATGACGCTGGTTTATGTATCAAGAATTTACATGATAAACTGCGTCCCAATGGGAACTTCAGGAAACATCTTAAGTTAAACTCGTTGACCTTGAAGACGATACAAGAGCAGCCCATGCTTTTGAAATTCAAACCCTCTTAACTCTTAAAGCCCATGTTCAGTACCCCCAGTGGAACAGACCTGCTGGAGAGCCCTGCGTTGAGCTTTCACATCCCCCCTGATAGCTTGCTACTTTTACTAAACACAACAATGCCTTTGTGAGCGACATCAAAAAGCCCAAATCCTCCAAGAGCTTTATCTGAAGCATAAGACAGAGTTATCTTGCTCTGCCAGAGTGACAAACCCCTGCTGATTCCCTCCTGTCTCTAATGAGGTGAAGCAACATCGCGCTTCTCTCATCTGCACCTTCTTTTATTTTTTATTTTTTCTTTATGCTACACAAGCAGCATGCAGGTTTGGAGTACTGTGACAAACCCAAACAAAACAAGATTTGGATGAGCAGTAATCCAATAAACAGGCTCTTAATGCCATTTAAAGGTCAAAATTAGCTGCACTGGATAGTAGCTTGTTGGAAACTTTGTAGGTATTAAAACTTTAATACAACAAATAATAAAATTATTATTTGAAATAATCAATTAATATGTTTGTAGTCAATCAAAAAAGTTATGTTGCTACAAATTTGTTTTGTATCTACATAAATTAACTGTTGAATCCACCTTCTATCATACATGAATCATACCACTAATAAAGGGACATTGGAAGGTACAAAAATACTGTCTGCTATAAATACAATTTACATAGACCCTTAAAATCTAATTTAAAATTATTGGGGGATATAAAATCCACATTGTAATCATTTTTGCTACTTTGACAAATTAAAAACTATACTGCACAGTATGCAGAAATGTGTAAAGAATGTTAGAAACAGGCTTGTACTAAGAATGGATAAAACTATGGATATGAAAGCTTTGAAAAAAATGAAGAGAAATTTCAACTACGACAAACTGGAATCAAAGTGTATATTTTTATTTTGAAATAATCACTTCCTGAAGGGTAACTATCTGAATTACCTTGGTAATAGTTGCATCTTTATAATAGCTTCCAAACTTTACCATTATTAAAGTAGCATTTAACAGAGAGAGTGCTGCTGTATGTGGATGAAAGCAATCTTCTCACACCTGTCACACTGATCTGCAATTTGAAAGTGCTCTGTGAGCTGCTATTGTGTTTGCAGAATTAGCATAATTACACCACTTATCAGAAATCCGAAAATGCAAATCACACTTCATGTACTGTTGCCATGGTAACAGTAGGGTTCAAATAAGGGTTCATTGACAAGCCACCCCTTTGCACTAGCACTAAACAATTCCACCAAACTGCTAGCTTTAATGCATCATTGATATAATACGACCATATCTCAAATGCATTTCCAGTTTAAACAAATACAGTGAAAAGCGCTTCATGGAATCACTGGTAAATTAAATCTATCGAATTCCTGATTCCCTTGCAATTCACTGAATAAATAAATCAACCTCTTGGTGTAATAAAATGGTCTCTCTCCATGTGTACTGCACTCTGCGCGTTGCACAGAAAGCTTTGACAGGTCACTGAATGCAAGTCTGATGCACAAGCATCTCCATGTATTCCTACCTAGATTCTGATACAGTCAATATCAATCAAATTTATTTTGTATAGCGCCTTTCATGCCAAAGCATCCCAAAGCACTTCACATGACAAATAAACATACTATACAATAATATAATATACAATAAAATATCAAAAAACATCCAAAAACAAATGGGGGAAAAAATAAATAAATAAAATAAATAAATAAAATACATATTAACAAAATTCTAAAATAGGCCATCCCAATCCACAAAAAAGGCCTCTACATAGAGATGTGTTTTAAGCTTTGATTTAAATGCATTTATTGAGTCAGCTTTACAGATTTCAATTGGAAGATTGTTCCATAATACAGGTGCATAATGACTAAAGGCTCTTCCACCACAAGAGCTACGTTTTATCATTGTAGTCACCAGAAGCCCAGCATCAGCAGATCTCAACTGGCGACCAGGGACATAAGGTAAAAGGCATATCATTAATGTAAGCAGGGTTAAATGTCATTAATACAATTTTAAAAATAACTCTGTATTTCACCGGAAGCCACTGCAGTCTGGCAAGAACAGGTGTAATATGTTCAAATCTTTTTGTACCTGTCAGAATTCGTGCAGCTGCACCTGCTGTAAGCGACTGATAAGTTTACAAGGTAGTCCAGACAGGATGAAACAAACGCATGAATTAAAATTTCTACGTCAGATTCTGCAAGATACAAACGGACTTGAGATATATTCCGCAAATGATAATAAGCAGACTTCACTACAGTTGAAATGATGTGCTAAACAATGTTCAAGTTTTATAATCTCAATCACTTAATGTCTTAGCCAGGTTTCATCACACGCATTGGTTAATCTGTTCTCTCCATCCTGTTTTGGTTTAAGTAACTGTTAAACGAAATCAACCAGAGAATCAAAATCAGCTTCACTGGCTCCTGTGATCAAAATGAAGGAGTGTGTTGACATTAGAACTTTTTTCAAGTATTGTGTATAGCACTGAAACGTAATTGCTGTAAACAGGCTTGTGGTAGTTATATGCTTATGACTTATCTGGAGTGACGTATCTAAACCTTTTATTGCTTTTACCACAACCTCTTCTTGCCTCAAGCCATTTGTGTTACTAATGTCAATAACTAAATAAGTAAGTGACAGATTTTTTCCCCTATCTTCACAGTATTGAACATTAATCTTAATTCTTAAATAGTTCAGTAATAGCTTAGTGGGTTTTTTTGGTAAATATGGTAGCTCAAAGTGATTCATCATAATATTAATTATGGTTAAATGCATTTATGTTAAATTTGAAAATGTCATCCAAATACTGTTGAAAGAGAGATGTTCTTAATTGATCAATGATAAAAAGTTAAAGAATGTTGTTTTAAAAAATAACAAATATGACAAATGACTCTGGAAAACGATCAAAACACTTTTTTGACAATAAATTTACATGTCTACTTAATTTTTTTAATAGGCACTGCGTACATTTTAAACAATTATTTTTTATTGTAGCCTTGGTAATTTTCATGTTTTTTTGACTTGTTGTCTTAATGATTAGGCTAAACCAATTATTTAAAAATAATACCGGTAGCCTAAATTAAATATGTCTATATATTTTGCTGTTAGCTGTTCCTGCTAATATTATTGCATCTGTGATCATTTATGTGTGTCACATAATTATATAATGTTATCATTCATGTATTTATTTATTTACTGTGTCAGCTACACATGCTAACAGTACAGTATGAGGTACATGCTTTTATAAAGTATAATCCGACAGTTTACCATAGCAGGCCTTACCATACCACTGGGCTTTTGCAATGCTTATCTATGCTTTACCATGCTTTCACTATTACACTTTGCTATGCTTTTCCTCTAGGAAACTCTTTTCGGTATAAAAACTAGTTTTGTAACATGTGCCTACTATGAGCTAAAAGTACTGCGAGGGTATGTAAACAAACTGGAAAGCCAACCCGATCTCTCTGACTGAGTGATTCTGATTGTGCTGTTCTAGAGATACCAGATACAAAGGCCAGTTTCTTCAATGGAGTCAGGGACTTGCACAGGACAGTATCCCTCCATTAAGGAGGTTTCTGTTTCTTAAAGGAGGATTGAGAGATACTATAAGCAGCTCTTTATCCCAGACTGGAGGAGTGCTGTGAATGACCTCCATGGAGACTCACGCATACTCACAGTGACCCTGGTAATTCTGTGAGAAGCAACCAGACTGCCAGACTCACCAACTCCCCTCCATCACACAGCACGCAGACAAGATACACCTGCTCCGGTGATGCAGCCAGCGGCACAGTATTTAACTAAACTGGAAACACCCTGTTTTATGAGGATCTTCCTACTGAGTTTCTATTGTTTTTCAGTAACTGGCACTATTTATAGCACCTTGATACACCGTAATGCACC
Organism: Acipenser ruthenus; assembly: GCF_902713425.1. Classification (NCBI taxonomy): domain Eukaryota; kingdom Metazoa; phylum Chordata; class Actinopteri; order Acipenseriformes; family Acipenseridae; genus Acipenser; species Acipenser ruthenus. The sequence continues at coordinate 19,334,587 of NC_081198.1, read as the reverse complement.
ACTTGTTTATTGAAAATGAACAGTAGTTTCAAACTCTAAATGACTGTTTACACAAAAGGATGAAACTTTTAATCTAATAAAATGTACATTTACAGCCCGTTGAACTGCAATAATACCAACATAGGTAACAGTGAAAACATCTGTCTTCCTGGAAATGCATTTCTTCATATGAATTGCACACATTCTGGTATCCAGAAACTGTTCCATTTCTGTTATCAAAAATATTGTCAAATGTCCAAAAAAGCTTGCTATAGTGATGAGGCCTAACTAGTCACTGGTTATTTGTTTTTTGTTTGGACTGGAAAATAAACTGACACACATTTAAATGTTCCACTGACTCTTGTCCTCAACTGGGATTCCGCCCTACCCCCCCCCCCCCCCCCCCAGCCCCCCGCCCCCCGCCCCCCGCCCCCCGCCCCCCGCCCCCCGCTGAAGAATTCCACCTACTCCTCCAGAGAAAAGTCCAACTCCCTCGTAGTACCAGTACTGGGAACGAGGCAGTTTGATAATGTGTCACTGCAGTGCTGGACTGAGGCAGTAATACATTTCAGAAGGAACTTCATCCATCACATCCCATTACAATGAGTCACGGAAGGAGTCTACTTCACAGACACAGGCCTGCTTGCCTAATAGATTAGAGTATGGTAATGGAATAGTGGCACCAAGAATTAGTCAGAGCTACAGTACATTTCAATATCATTGCTTCAATATATAGGCCTTTATACAGATTCAACTGGGTCAGTATTAAAAATGATAAAGACGACAAGGGTTAAATGTTTCAAATTTTGCTTAAATGTTTAACTTTAGTGAAAAGCATGCATGCGACTATAGGCCAGATTCTCAAAAGCTACATACTCAAAATTCATGTTATTTTTTTTCTCGAAAGGAAAAAAAAAATATCATTTACAATTTAAGACACTGTAACTTAAAGCATGTTGCAGGAATGCATACAAAGAGTTTACTGTCTGCACTTTCCTTTCCAAAAACAAACATACTAATAACGATTTGGAGTAAAGGTTTGAGAACCTAGCCTATGCAGTCTTCTACACAAGTACATGCATGCAGTAATACTAAGAGCTGGATCACAGCACCAGTGAATAACACACAGACAGTCACCATCCACAGTTCAAAAAGGCACCATGACCACAACAGTACTGTACCTTATGAACTTAGTTACAAACTAAACAGGCTCTATAATCAAACACTGAGAATGGCCAGGATTTTAGCAGTCCCATAACTCAGTTAAATACCAGTTTGAGAGACATGCAATTTAAGAGTAAAAGGAAAATATGAAAGAGGTGTAATTAGAGATTACAGCATCATTTTTTTACCTAAATTGCATTACTCAATTGCAAACAAACAGCTTATTTACACTGGTAAGACTGCAGGCACTCGGACTGAAAGCTCATTAGGACAGCCATGGTCTGGAGCCAGTCCTGTAGCCCACCACACAAAGTGCCCTCAAATTGTCCAGGTAATCAGCTCGCAGTGGCTACTGGCTGACACACGACACGCTGGCACGTGCAGACTGTAGGCATGCGGAAGGATATTTAGACTGGCAAATATGTAGAAAGTAAAACATGTACATTATCGGTTACTCGTTTTCTGAAATTCAGTAAAATACAGACATTGTAAAATAATGGATCTCTCTCTCTCATCAAAATTATAGGCACTAAATAATTACTGTGACTGGCATATTACAGTAACATTAGCACTGCTCCCTTCTTTGTGACCTCTTATTAGCACAAGCAACATGTCCTTGTTATTAAGGGCTTTCTTTTGTTACAGAGTATCAGAATCTATCCATACTTCCAAGATCACATGTACATTTTTACATTGTGACTATCCATTTTGATGAAACTTGGACTGTCTTTAGCAAGTTATTGAAAGTGTCAGATATAAATAACTGATCCTACTAAGTATAAGTGAGGCATGTTATACATGGGGTGTGTGGTATACAGGGGGTGCACGTTGTATTTTAAAAATGACGGTACAGTATTTGTTATTTCGGTTTTATTGTGTTTATATTCCCTTGGTTTCTTTGTTGTATTTCTTTTAAAAGAACATCAGAACTCCCAAACAAAAATAAATCCAAGTCACTTTACCACAACATTTACATAGTTTGGTGCTATTTTTACAAAACGTCATTGCTACCTTCTCATTACAAAAGTCACTTGAAACATGATTCACATTAAAAATGATGGGTAAGCCTGGAAAGATATGCTAAAGTAGGAAGACAGCTCACACACAATGGCGGGAAAACATGCCACAGGATAGAAGGTTCCATCTTCTTCAACAGGTGTTTTTCTATTTCAAGAATCATACATTTGTCCCATGTATGTACTAAAAGCTATTGTGGATAGAACTAAAGACTTGAACACATATTCATATACCTTTATTTTTCTATATACTATAATGGACATTGCTCTAATGATGCACCATTATTTGACATAAGATGGTGTGACGGGGTACCCCTGCCACTGCGTGTATTTTTGGTTTATTTTGTATAGTCTCTCTTTTTAAACTGCGGTTTTCAACATATTATTTATTAGATACATTTTTAATGCAGTTTTTGCAACGGCGTGTTATTCAGAGTTGGAGGAGGGACTGTTTCAGCTAATGCTGAAATCAAATGGTTCACTACAGGCAGAATGTCGACCAGACGTAGGCCTAGCGATGTATGGAAATATTTTGAACAAATTAACTCGAATGTGCAGTGTAAGATATGTAGTCTGAAACATGCATATCACAGAAACACTAGTTCTGTGATTAATCATCTGAAACTAAAGCACAAAGAAAAAACAGCCGAGGATGACAGTAGGCAATCTCGCATCATATCCTTCGCTAGCAGTAGTACCAGATGCTGTGATCCCGCCAGAGCAGAGCAGATTACACTGCTCTTAACTAAAATGATTACTCAAGATATGCTCCCTCTAAGCTTTGTGGAGGGACAGGGCTTCCGCGAACTGATGGACTTCGTTGAGCCAGAGTATAAAGTACCATCGCGGAGAACAATAACCACGAGAGTAGAGAAGAGGTATGAGGAGAGGGCTGTGAAGTTAAAATGTGACCTACAGAGTGCCGACAAGGTAGCTACTACTACAGACTCGTGGACCGCTCACATCTGAGTCATACGTGACTGTTACTTGCCACTTCATCGAGGACTGGGAAATGAAGAGCGCTGTGCTGAAAACACTTAGCTCTGATGACAGGCACACAGCAGAGAACATAGCTGCCCATCTCAGAACAGCCACAGAGGAGTGGGGCGTGCTGGAGAAAGTAAGTGTGTGTGTCCACGACAATGCCAGCAACATGGTTTTAGCTAACCAGAGCCTTCTCCAGTGGGAAGCTATCCCATGTTTTGCTCACACTCTCCAGCTTGCCAGTAACGATGGCTTTAAGATTGCAAGTGTGAGTCGTGTGGTAGGCACAAGCAGTAGATTGGTGGCTCATTTTTACCATAGCACATGCGTCAGGCCTACGCTAAGTATTTATTTCACCCGTATTTCAGTTACTGAAATAACTTATTTATTTATGTTAACTTTTGACGGTTTCATTAAAAACAGTTTAATTGTGCACTAGGCTAAATGTAGCCTAGTTACTTAGGATCCTCCATTCTCTTGTTTAATAATTTTTTTCAAATTGCACTTGTTTTCGTTGTTGACTCATGTATGAAATGGCAAACCTTAGCCATTACAATCTGTCATGTTAATAAGACTTACATCATGGCTGGCATTAGGACAATTTACATAAATGTGCATGCATTAAATAAAAATGATCCAAACTGAACAATAGTGCAGAAGACTGGCAACAATAGGAGGAGTGGCAAACACTGTTGCAGCAGCAAAGGTTATTCAAAATGATCTAGACAGCATTCAGAACTAGGCAGACACATGGCAAATGACATTTAATAGAGAAAAGTGTAAAGTATTGCATGCAGGCAATAAAAATGTGTATTATAAATAATACACTGAAATTGAAGAAGGGAACTATGAAAAAGACCTAGGAGTTTATGTTGACTCAGAAATGTCTTCATCTAGACAATGTGTGGAAGCTATAAAAAAGGCCAACAAGATGTCTGGATATATTGTGAGAAGTGTTGAATTTAAATCAAGAGAAGTAATGTTAAAACTTTACAATGCATTAGTAAGACCTCACCTAGAATATTGTGTTCAGTTCTGGTCACCTCGTTACAAAAAGGATATTGCTGCTCTAGAAAGAGTGCAAAGAACAGCAACCAGAATTATCCCGGGTTTAAAAGGCATGTTGTACGCAGACAGGCTAAAAGAATTGAATCTATTCAGTCTTGAACAAAGAAGACTACGCGGCGATCTGATTCAAACATTCAAAATCGTAAAAGGTATAGACAATGTCGACCCAGGGGACTTTTTTGACCTGAAAAAAGAAACAGGTGTAAGTGTAAGTGTAATACCAGATATCATGTTTTAAAATAAAATACGTTTCTTTCAAAACTGGACATTTTAGACATACACAACAAATGGAAGTACACAACCTGTAATAGTTATGGAGTTATTTTGTTACCTTTGTTACTAAGTGCTATATGGAAAACATGAGCAATAGAAACAAACAAGTCTGACTTCAAATCACTTTCAAGTCCAAGCTGACATTTGACCTCTGAGCTAGGTCACAGAGGTGTATTAACCTTTCACAGAAATGTTAAATGACTGGACTCATTCCACCTGTGTTTTCCTGAAACCACATGACCACATTGTTTATCCCATGGTAATTGGTACAGAAGAAAGAGCATCTCTCTAAACCAGTGTGTGACTGAAGGTGTGTGAGGGACTGAGATCCTGAGAGTCTCTGTGATACGGCTTGGGATCTGGGCGTGGACAGTGATGAGCACTATACATCTGAGAATCATGATGGCAGTGAGTCACAGTATGACCACAATGCTGTAAAAGGAGTCTGGCGAGACAGTGAGTACTCAAAGACAGTAATTAAGATGCCATCTAGTTTTCAACTCCCTTTTATAAGAGCTTTTTGAAGCATAAAATGACCAGGAAAAAGACAGCATTTCGGTAAATGCATTCTAAATGCAGTGAAAATGCAAAGTCCAATTTTCAGAGGAATAATAGTTTAACTCTATAAAACAACCAAGAGAAGAAACTACTTTGGCATGATTGCTCCTTTCTGCTAATCCCTCTTGATTAGGTTATCAAAATAGGTATGCTAACTGAAAGACAGTGGAAGACTAAACATAACAGTTGGTTTTTAAACACTGCTGGTGCTGAAATCCGCTGCAAAGGGAATACAGTGAAGGCACTTCAGACATTTCTGCATATATCTGGAAAACTTGCTTGCTTCTCCTCTCTCTCACTCTCAAGTTCTAAATATTTTTTTTGATGAAGGCATTAGCTGAAACATTAGCCTACTTCATTTAGTTTTATCTTATGAAAAAAAAAGGATACACTAACAGTGGCTACTGACCAACCCCAATACAGTACCTCCAAAACCTCAAAGATTTAGGAAGGACTGTTTCTGAAAAGTGTTGAATCCCTTTCAAACCCATCTCCCTGTGCAGCTTACAGGGTAAAGGCAAGTAAACGGCACACCACAGTAATCCCGTGCACTGTAACACACATCTCCCAGCAGTCTCAGAAAATCTATCACATGTAAACAGCCTCCTTAAACATTTCAGACAGGCTGTCCAGGCACGATAAGAAAAACTGTAATACTGTTCACAGAATCGGCTTTTTGAAGATAACAGAATCATTTACCAGCATGTAAATACAGTTCTTCAAGAGCACTCTGTGCGCGGCAGAGATAGTGAAACATTTGTGAAACGTTTGAAAAGTCTTGAAGGGCCACCAAGGTAGTTACAGTTTAAGCTATGCAAAAGAAATGCATTTCACTTCCATCTGCGTCTGGCAGGAAATGAAATCTGCTCAAATACTTCACAGGAGTCTGTCTGCGGCAAGCAGCAATTATCTAGACATATCCACCAGTCAAACTCAGTTAGAAATAAAAAGAAAACATACCAACAGGTATCAGTATGTGTGGCTTGGGTACGTAGTCAGACAGAAATGCGAGGTAAGATCCAGTAACTTTTATATAACAAAGTGCGAAAATTAAACACTCTTAAAATGTTTAGGAATAAAGGTGTTTCTATAATAACCTGTGCACATATCTGCCTTAAACACAATCAAATCCATTTACTATCACAATGTGTTGTGTATAGTCTGTACAGGACACCACAGTACTGAGAGAAATAATATTATTATATGAAGAGGATTGCATTCAATGCAATACTACCGGTGGGCTTTCACGCTGTAAGAAGGCATATTTGTTACATCAAGAACACATGAATACTTATTTTGCAGGATTACTGTGCTTATTGTCACCATTTTCAGCTCAGCATGTAGAGTATAAAACCCCTTGTTCCACACAGACTGGGACAGGCACGCTAATTTGTGTGAGCAGTCTTACCAGAGCGACAAGCAGAAAATCCTGTAAGAGGGCAGAACGAGAACATTGTGTCATTATGGGGCAGACTGATTCATTTAGCGTTCACCAAGGAAACTGCATGAATAATACGCAACCTGGGAAAGACAGACTCACACTGAGTGCCTTAACCTTTCCACTGTCACGGCTGCACTTTTACACCGTTCTATTTACATCTTTGTTAAAGTGTTTTACAAAACACATCCAATTGTTCATATAATCCAAGAGAAAACACTGCTGTGATACCATATAGATATGGGCAGAAAATCAGAAATCTGGAGCAACTGTGGAGTTTATAATTAGGGCTTCTGTTGTTCAGGTGTTATAAATAGTATTTTTCGGTGCTTATTTTTTAGCTATTTTCGAGTTTTATGTAAATTGTTTTCTTCTGGGCTTTCGTTTTTTTTATATACGGTATAAAATAAGTGTTTTCGGTTATTTTCCAAAATGCTTGAGCGGTTTTTTTTTTGTGTCAAAATATGTAGTAACTCGACAGTACTTGCACACTTAACTTGTACCTTCTTTCCATTGCTGTCTTCCACAATGAAATCCCTATGGTCACGGGCACATTCTTCTGGGGTTTTTGTGTGTAGACATTTTTTGTACATTTCGCCACAATTCTGTTTTCACAAATCCTCCGTATCTTAACTGTAATACAGCCTTAAATCCTGCTAACAAACCTCCATCCTGATTGTAATCTTGTTTTAAATCTCGCAAGCAGAGTCTCCAATATAAATGTAGGAATTTGCTGTCATTCAGTAGTAGTTGGGGCGGGTTTAAAGTATTGAGAACGAATCAATGATAGACTCAAGTCAGGAAGGCGGGACATTTCCACAGTTTTCCCGGTGTTTTCCGATGTTTATTGCCTAGCCACCGATTTCATTTTTTTTGTATCGGCCGTGTTTTATCGGGTAAAACCGAAAATCAGAAGCCCTATTTATAATTGCTTATACATATTGTACGTAACACATTATAGTGTAAGAAAGACAGTGCTGGGACAATTGCTGTAAAATAATCTTAAATTGATACCTTTCAGTTACCCTGAGCATCTGTATTTTAAACTCAATTGGCTGCAACATCCAAGTAGATTTGAACAGCCATGCAAGATCAAAATGGGACATGCAGTGTATTTTTAGAGCACATTTAGGTTTTCATCCATCATGACTTGCATGGATTTGCAACAGGGAGGTGCAGCTTTCACAAATTGCCGAACATGTGTCAGCGTTGCAATTTGTGTAACAACTGAATCAGTCTTGTGAGGGACAGTTAATTTACAAAATAATTAACAGTACTGAACACAAACGGACAGTGACAGTGTACACTTTGTACCCTGTCATGAAGTGTGACCAAAAAAAAAAAAAGGGAAGGCTCCTACAGAATGTATAGCTTTTACTACGGCACTTATGAAATGATTGACTTCTAAAAATAAATCTCTTGCCGCAAGCTAGCCATTGATGAACTGTGTGAGGCAGTCTGGAAGCAAAGCTCCCATTCAGCAGATGCAGGAGTGTGAAGTGCTGAACACAAACAAACACACACAAAGCCTGGAGGGTAGAGAGGGCTGCGCGGATGGTAACGTAGTGTTCTGAGCTGTCAAGAACACCATTAACGCAGCATCGTTAAGAGCAGGGCAAGCCAAGGCTAGGAAATCCATTTCTTAGCCACTCCTCCATTCCTTATGCTGAAGCAGAAGGTTCTTTTTTGTATATTTTTTTTACTGTAATTAGTGTCATGCAGATTCAATTACAACTCTACAAACGATCCTCATTAAAACAAACTTTATACAATTTTCCTCCTAACACAATTTTAAACTAGGTGCTTGCATGACTGTTATAAGTTACAATAAAGTACAATGCCCTTCCCTTTATCTTCCTTCAGTAATGGAAAACAATCTGTAATAATTTACTTGAGCAGATTCACTTGGTTAGAAGTAGTACGGTACTAGTTCCCAGCTGCATTGTACATTGGGAAACATATTTATTTACATCCAACTGCTTATCTTTCCAGATTTGCCGCTGCAATACAAATTAATTTGTAAATGACATATTCAATAGGGACACTATTCTTAGTCCGTGTTTTATAGTAATTATCTGTCTAACATTACAAAGCATATTTTTGTAGAAAGCTTCAGTTGACTTGATATTGTACTGTTTTAATAATAATCTGATGTTGCAAGAGCTATGATTTAGGACAGGGGTGCTCACAGGGAGTGCAGGGGCTGATGAGCAGTGCAGTTGCCCTTTAAAAAGTTTCCTCTGGCCCTTAATTCCTAACGTTTCTAAATCTCGTACTTTATTTTTATTATAGTTTAAAGGTTTAAGTGGCTGCTTCCTAGCTCCACGTCACTGTGCTACAGGTCAGATGTGATTCGGAAGTGATTATGCACCAGGAAGGAGTAGATCATTTTGCTAGTCCTACTAAGAGGTAAGAAAACAGGAAATTCAGTGTGATTTAGTGATCTAACTATATATACTGTATATTATTAGTGGTGCAACAATTAATCGATGCATTGTTTACTAATCATCTGTCCTTAAATTTCCCAAGCTTCGATTACATATTGGTAAATTGATGCATCATATTTGATTCCAGTTTGAAGTCTCCTGTTGCTGGTTTGCATTCAAACCTTGAGTGCGCTTCTTGTAGTGCTATTACGGTAGATAAAAAACATCTGCACTTTAGGCCTTTAGATTCGCTTTGGATATACCCTGTGTAGCGACTTCGGTTCCCGCAGGCAGGCGCATCACACAGAGCGAGGAAATCCACACAGGCAGAGGGCGGGCGCGAACCCGGGTCCTCTTGCACTGAAGCAAAGCGCTGATACCGCTGTACAAAAGAGCCGGCTGAATTTAGTATGGTAGTTAAATTAGACGGGATTTGTGAGATTAATTCAAATGTTTTGCTTTGGTCGGCCAGGGTGTCCTCGGCTCACTGCGCACCAGCGACCCCTGTAGTCTGGCCGGGTGCCTCTCGGGCTTGCCTGTAAGCTGCCCGAGAGCAGCGTTGTCCTCCGACGCTGTAGCACATGGGTGGTTGCATGGTGAGTCCGCAGTGTGAAAAAAAAGCGGTCGGCTGACGGCACATGCTTCGGAGGCCTTGCATAAGTATTCACCCCCCTTGGACTTTTCCACATGTTGTAGTGTTACAACCTGGAATTAAAATGGATTTAATTAGGATTTTTTGTCACTGATCTACAAAAAAGAGTCCATAATGTCAAAGTGAGGAAAAAAATCTACATATTTTTCAAAATTATTTACAAATAAAAAACTGAAAAGTCTTGATTGCATAAGTATTCACCTCCTTTGCTGTGACACCCCTAAATAAGTTCTGGTGCAACCAATTGCCTTCAGAAGTCACATAATTAGTTGAATGGAGTCGGTGCAATTAAAGTGTCACATGATCTCAGATTAAATACACCTGTTTCTGGAAGGCCCCAGAGTTTGTTAGAGAGCATATCTAAACAAACAGCATCATGAAGACCAAGGAGCTATCAAAACAAGTCCAGGATAAAGTTCTGGAGAAGCACCAATCAGGGTTGGGTTATAAAAAAATATCCCAAACTCTGAACATCCCCCGGAGCACCGTTAAATCCATTATTAAAAAATGGAAAGAATATGGCACAACCACGACTCTGCCTAGAGAAGGCTGTCCACCAAAACTCAGTGACCAGGTAAGGAGGGCATTAGTCAGAGAAGCATCCAAGAGGCCAATGGTAACTCTGAAGGAGCTGGAGAGATCCACAGCTGAGATGGGAGAAACCGTCCATGGGACAACTATAACCCGGACGCTCCACAAAGCTGGGCTTTATGGAAGAGTGGCGAGAAGAAAGCCATTGCTGAAAAAAACCATATCAAATCCCGTTTGGATTTTGCCAAAAGGCATGTGGGAGACACAGCAAACATGTGGAAAAAGGTTCTCTGGTCTGATCAGACCAAAATTGAACTTTTTGGCCTTAGCGCAAAACGCTATGGTGTGGCGCAAAGCCAGCACTGCTCATCACCCTGAGAACACCATCCCCACGGTGAAGCATGGTGGTGGCAGCATCATGTTATGGGGATGCTTTTCAGCGGCAGGGACTGGGAAAATGGTCAGGATTGAGGGCAAGATGGATGGAGCAAAATACAGGGAAATTCTAGAGGAAAACCTGTTTCAGTCTGCAAGAGACCTGGGACTGGGGCGGAGGTTCACCTTCCAGCAGGACAATGACCCTAAACACACAGCCAAAGCTACACTGGAGTGGTTTAAAAACAAGAACCTGAATGTCTTAGAATGGCCCAGTCCTCAATCCGATTGAGAATCTGTGGCAAGACTTGAAAAATGCTGTTCACCAACGGCCCCCATCCAACTTGACAGAGCTTGAGCAATTTTGCCAAGAAGAATGGGCAAAAATTGCAGGATCCAGATGTGCTAAGCTGGTAGAGACTTACCCAAAAAGACTCACAGCTGTAATTGCTGCCAAAGGTGCTTCTACCAAGTATTGACTCAGGGGGGTTAATACTTATGCAACCAACAAATGTCTTTTTTTTTGTTTAATTAACTTTTGTGCCACAATAACAAATATTTTGCACCTTCAAAGTGTTAAGTATGTTGTGTAAATCAAATGGTAAAAATCCCAATTAAATCCATTTTAATTCCAGGTTGTAACACTACAAAATGTGGAAAAGTCCAAGGGGGTGAATACTTATGCAAGGCACTGTATATGTGTGTGTATATATATATATATATATATATATATATATATATATATATATATATATATATATATATATATATATATATACACATATATATACACAGTGCCTTGCAAAAGCATTCAGACCCCTGACCAATTCTCTCATATTACTGAATTACAAATGGTACATTGAAATTTCGTTCTGTTTGATATTATTTTAAAACACTGAAACTCAAAATCAATTATTGTAAGGTGACATTGGTTTTATGTTGGGAAATATTTTTAAGAAAAATAAAAAACTGAAATATCTTGCTTGCATAAGTATTCAACCCCTGTGCTGTGGAAGCTCCCAGTTTACACCGATGAAAGAAATTGCCCTAACGAGGACACAATTACCTTACCATTGGCCTCCACCTGTGAACCATTAAAGTTGCTGTCACATTTTCTGGATAAAAACCCCACTGTTGAAGGATCATTGGTCAGGCTGTGAATCTGAAGGAAAATGAAGACCAAAGAGCATTCTACAGAAGTTAGAGATAAAGTAATACAAATGCATAGATTAGGGAAAGGGTACAAAATAACATCCAAGTGTTTGGATATCCCAGTGAGCACAGTTGGATCAATAATCAGGAAGTGGAAGCTGCATCACACCACTCAGGCACTGCCAAGAAAAGGCCATCCCTCAAAACTCAGGGCTCAAACAAGAAGGAGACTTGTGAGAGAAGCCACAAAGAGGCCAACAATCACTTTGAAGGAGCTACAGAGTTCAGTGGCTGGGAGTGGAGTAATGGTGCACCAGTCAACCATATCAAGAGCTCTGCATAACACTGGCCTGTATAGGAGGGTGGCAAGAAGGAAGCCGTTACTCAAAAAGTACCATCTGAAAGCACGTCTGGAGTTTGCCAGAAAGCTTGAGAGTGACCCAGCTGCGATGTGGGAAAAGGTTTTGTGGTCAGATGAGACCAAGATAGAGCTTTTTGGCCAAAACTCAAAGCGCTATGTGTGGCGCAAACCTTACACTGCCCATGCCTCAAGACACACCATCCCTACAGTGAAGTATGGAGGTGGCAGCATCATGCTGTGGGGATGCTTCTCATCAGCAGGGACTGGGCATCTTGTTAAAATTGAAGGAAGAATGGATGGAGCAAAATACAGGGAAATACTGCAAGAGAACCTGCTTCAGTCCGCTAAAAAACTGAAGCTTGGGAGGAAATTCACCTTTCAGCGGGACAATGATCCCAAGCACAAGGCCAAAGCAACATTGGAGTGGCTCAAGAACAAAAAGGTGAATGTCCTACAGTGGCCCAGTCAAAGTCCTGATCTCAATCCCATTGAGAATCTGAGGCACTATTTGAAAATTGCAGTCCACAAGCGTCGTCCAACCAACCTGAACAACCTGGAGCAAATCTGTCAAGAAGAATGGGCCAAAATCACTCCAACACTGTGTGCAAAGCTGGTACATACTTACCCCAAAAGACTTAAAGCTGTTATTGCAGCGAAAGGTGGCTCTACCAAATATTAATGTGTGGGGGTTGAATACTTATGCAAGCAAGATATTTCAGTTTTTTATTTTTCTTAAATATTTCCCAACATAAAACCAATGTCACCTTACAATAATTGATTTTGAGTTTCAGTGTTTTAAAATAAAATATCAAACAGAACGAAATTTCAATGTACCATTTGTAATTCAGTAATATGAGAGAATTGGCCAGGGGTCTGAATACTTTTGCAAGGCACTGTAATATATATAAAATAAAGAACCGTCTATTTTTCCCCTCATTTGAAAACTTTTCTGAAATAATGGTTGTTTAATCCTCTCTTTAGGAGAAGCCCCACATTGTAGCTCCTTCAGAGAATCCTTGTGGGTCACGAACTGTAGCTCCTCTATGAAGGCAATGGCAGGGCAGTGTAAGCACACTACAGGAGATCCCATCCTGCAGGCGAAGATAAATGGCAAGGTCTATGGCAGCAGCTGCTGTGCTAGAGCCTCTCCCAGTGCTGCTGTCAGAGAAGATGCTTCGACTCGCTAAGTTCAACCAAGCACAGCACACTCAATGAGTTTCTAATGAACTCCAGAATAAATATTTGGACTATTATGACTTGTATTTATTCTTCTTTTTTTTTTTTTAATAATGTCTCACAATCATGTTCAACTTGACACTATAATCCAAGTGCTGGGTGTTCCAACATTCTTCAGCAGCCTTCTGTTAACTCTGCCTCATCAGAAACAAGACATTAGCACCTAGCCCTTATTAAAGTTCACCATAGTAAAATCATACCAAACTGTAAGGCATGGCAATGCACAGGTAAGTAATGTAAAGAACTGATAGGTATGATGAAGCATATTAAAAAAAACTTGGAAAACCAGGGTAAATTATGGTAAATGTATAGTATAACCATGGGAAAAGCAACTGCAAAAAATACCGTGGTAAACATTGCTAAGAGTGATAAGATCAATGTGTTTGCTGTTTTCTGCAGGAATTTGCAAACAAACAGGAGCGCGATAGCTAATCTGGGGTTGTTAAGTTTGCGATTCCCTTGTGTTGTTATTCTTGAATGTGAAGCTGCTCATGAGTTTGTGTATAGTTACTCACAGAACTCAAGAATGGAAAATCTGCCGCTCCCAGTTACGTTTTTTCCATCTCTTCCTAAATCTGCTCTGAACTGATCATGACTTTTCCAGGAACAAGGAGCTGGTTTCATCTGACTCAAGTTGAACTCCACTGCGTGTCTAATCACTCTTTATCAATTACAAATGCCATTCAAATGCGTGTGGGTCATTTTTAATATTGATATCACACAGAAGATTTGTGTGTAGATGTGTCTGCTAGAACAGGACAAGCTGTAGACTACTACCTAATACTGCTGGGAGACCCTACAGTATGATATGACAGGGTTCTCATCATGGCCAGTGAAAGGGTTCATTAACAAAGCTGGGGTATTTCTGTGAAAATTGTAGCCTGCATTAAATCAGTCTGAACAAGTCCCACTCCATCAAGCTATTTTCACTGGCACCAACAATGTAATTAGAAAAGACAGCGTTCTGCAAAACACTAAGTATACAATACAACGTCTTCCGTGACTCCAGGCATAAATCTAATTACAACCAATTACCTGAATTACATTTAACAAGGAAATGGTCTTGTACATCAGTCCCTATTGATGTATCTTGTATATCCTGGAGATTCGATGTATCTTGTGCAGAAAATGCCAGTATACTCCTTGCGGACCACATTCATTTCAAACAAAACGCCACTGAAAACTGAAATAATCACCCTGAAACACCATGTCTAAGGAAATGTCCCAATGGTCAGTGAGGTCTAGGATGCTGTAGATGCTACCAATATACAGGCCTATGTACTTCATTTTTAATCAAAGTACTATAATTTATCACTGATAAAAATCTACAGTGTGCCACAATCCTGTTCACTCCAAATTCGGGTTCCCGAGTGACTGTTTATTGCATTCTTCATTAGAAACCGATCGGTTCCTGCAAAGTAGTTTCAGCTTCAGGTATCCAGGTTCCCTGTATCATTTAAACAGGCATGTTGCTACTGCTACCTGCAGCACTGGGAGGTTATACAAGTGCAATCTGCAAGCTCTCCCTTTTGTATTGTTTTAGCTATACAGATTAACAGTAAACACCTACATTAGAGCTTATAAGGCGACAGCCTTCTTAAATATCTGAATCCCATGAAGAATCTCCAGTGACTGGGATATTTTGGAAGCAGTTGTGCCGTACGTCTGTATGTCACTGTAGAAGGGTGGTGGGTAATTCACCGACACAAGGGAGACACAAGTGAACTTGGAAACACCGCACAGGTGCCCAGTTTTATTATTGGTGGGGCAGTTCCACTTTTTGGCCCGCAGAGGGCGTTGTTGTCTGTGGTCTGCCTATCAGCAATGATATGCAGAGCCACAGAGATACCAGAGGCGGTACCGTTCCGTAGTACAGGCGCACTCGCAGGTGCTCAAACAAAAGACTAAGCAAAAGGAGAAAAGAAAAAGGAAAATAAAACACAGTAATCAAAAACTACAAATAAAAGGTGCTGCACTCGGCAGCTTCACCCCGATCGTCGCTACCCACACGGTCCGGGTTTCCGTCCTACCCTCACCGCTCCCTCAGTCTGCTAACAAAAATACTGATGGGGTCTGCCCACGCTTTTCCCCGCTAACCCTGTTTTCTTTCTTTTGTCTTTCGTTTCTTTTGGGGTTTTCCTCCCCGGCCATGTCTTGGATCCGGACCAGTGCGTCCGCACGTCTTTTTTTTTCAAAAGGGCAGACCTAAGGGAACAGCAGAATGTTATTTTATAGGGCCAGCAATCCCCCCCCCCCCCCCCCCCAAGATCTGCCTTTCAGCCATTCAGAGAGAAGGAAAGCCCGCACACCCACTCTCCCACCTCTCCGTGTCACTGCCATGACTGACAGGCGGATATCTTCGTGCAGCACTTTGAACACATCAGAAGAGTCAGTACAGGTCTCCCCCTGTTACAGTCACACTTTACATGTATCTGGAAATTGTTATTAACATGGCATTAACATTATTTAGAAAAGTTACTGAGAGATGTGGTGGCTATCTGTGCATGTATCCATCTGTATGTCATTTTTACATGTATCTTGTGAATACTGTAAGCCAGTCATTTTAATATACTTTTGATACTAACACTATTTCGTTACATAATGACATCCTGAATACCATTTATTCAAACTCTTCATTGCCATTTCATAGTCTATACTACTCTGTTGAGACACATCATGGTCATTAACTCATACATAGAATTAACATTATCATTTCTATTTTTCAGCCTACAGCTTTAATAGAGCATGACATCCTTTCTAAAAGCCCTGCACTACCCAGGCGGAATTCCCCCCATTTCAAACTGCCTGGTACAAGCAGTCCCTCAGTACAGCCCCCCATACCCATTAGCAAAGCTGCAACACAAGTGTTCTCTCCTTCTGGGCCCAAGAGCTCAGCACTGCTGCCAATGGTTTACTCCTGCGGGAAGTGAAAACGCTTTCCCTTCCAGGCTGGCAGAGCTGAAACCAGCTTTAAGATTCTACAGGAGGGTTATCAAGTCACATGGGGACAGACTGAAGCACACAGAGATGTGGTAGGGGGTTGGATTCCATTTCATTTCTTAAACACTTTAGGAATGGACATATTTAAATGTTTAACATATTAGAAATGTTTGAACCAGAAACTCCTCATCAGAAACCCTCCACCACAGTGCTGGCATCTGGTTGTGTAAAATACAGCATATGAACAATATGTACAGTTTGCTTGTTTTGAAAAGCTTCAGATAGGAAAGCACTACTGTATGACGTTGGAAGGCATATGCTATGATAGCAATAAGAAACAACACAGTGTTCAAATATGGTCCAATATGCGCACATCTAGGGATACTGTTCAGCATGATCCATATTTAAACACCCTGGACTGTGATACTGTGCTTACAAAATGGCACCCCCACCCTATCACAACTCTACCAAAGTGAATTGATTGTCCAGTGAATGGTTCTTAAAGGTCTAAGCTGTGTTCGTATGGTGACAGATCCGCACAGGTTGAAACACTTGTTAGCCAATAGGATTGCTCCCTCTATGCGTGCCATTTTATAGTCTTTTTTTTGTTTTTGTTTTTGCACTACCTAAGCATGAACATGAAAATACAAGGATATCTTGCAACAAATGATTCCATTACCATGGTAGCACAGTATATATTGCAGTGCTTGGACAAATAGCAGATTATTCAAATCAATATTGCTCCACATCTATTCACAGGCAAAAATCCACGTCCATGTGCACCAGAAATGACAGTTAACAGAAGTGAGAAATATGTATCACAGAGAGGAAGGGGCTGAGGAACTACATTTCCCAGAATGCCACGGGAGGAAGCCAGGATGGGGTCCACCTGGCTCTGATTATTAATGACAGTCACCTGCCTGTAATCAGCAGGCAGGTAATAATCAGAAGGAAATGTTTGTTCGGCAGTTTCCAGTCTGTGTAAAGAGAGGCTGTCACGGTGAAGAAACCTGTGTGGTTTCAAAAGGTACCGTGTCAACCTTTATGTGTTTTGTGCGTGTTTAAAAACTGTTTTTGTATAAAATCGGTAAACGGCTTAGCCGTCCGATTTTAATTAGGTTCCTGAAACAGTTTAGTTAGTACTCTGTGTGGGAGTTAGGTTTTTGTTTCTGTTTTACTTTGTTTTTGTTATTGTAAATAATAAAAAGTGCACTAAAGTGCTTAAACCTGCAATTCTGTGTCTGGGTCTGTATTTTAAAAGGGCAAAAACGAACCTCAGTCGGGAGGATGTGTTACTATATATATATATGTGTGTGTGTGTGTGTGTGTGTGTGTGTGTGTGTGTTACTGTTCATGTGTAAAATCGGTTTAAACGGTAAATGTGTAGAGTTACCAGATCACCGGTCAGTGTATAAAATAACTAAGGAGATGGTAGTTATAATGCTGCAGAATTTGAGGTGAATTTGGAAATAAAGTAACGACAGAGCTTAAATGGCGAACAAGTATCTATTTTTCTTAAAATCTAGCCATAGTATTTTTTTTTATTATTTCATTAATCTTTCTAAACTTCACTGCATCCCTTCTTATATTATTATATAACACTTTCCTGATGTAATTTTAAATCCAAATTTACCATAGGGCAAACATTAGGTATGGAAATAATGACATCTCTTCAGCAAAACTATGCCTCTACTAAGTGTGATTTAGTATTATTAAGTTGAATTCATTTAGAAAAAAGCAGAACCTAAGCGCATGCAGGGTTTGCATTTCAGTGAGAATCATACAGTATGCTACACCATTTTGCCACCAAAACATTATTTTGTATTGTGAATTGTTGTTAGACAGTGATCAAGGATGTAAAAGTAAAAGAGATTGTTTACTACCATCTCCTTAGTTATTTTATACATTGACCGGTGATCTGGTAAATCTACACATTTACCGGTTAATCTATGGATTTACTGATTTTACACATGAACTGTAATTTATTTATATATATATATATATATATATATATATATATATATATATATACACACACACACACACACACACACACACACACACACACAGTGCCTTGCATAAGTATTCAACCCCTGTGCTGTGGAAGCTCCCAGTTTACACCGATGAAAGAAATTGCCCTAACGAGGACACAATTACCTTACCATTGGCCTCCACCTGTGAACCATTAAAGTTGCTGTCACATTTTCTGGATAAAAACCCCACTGTTGAAGGATCATTGGTCAGGCTGTGAATCTGAAGGAAAATGAAGACCAAAGAGCATTCTACAGAAGTTAGAGATAAAGTAATACAAATGCATAGATTAGGATATCCCAGTGAGCACAGTTGGATCAATAATCAGGAAGTGGAAGCTGCATCACACCACCCAGGCACTGCCAAGAAAAGGCCGTCCCTCAAAACTCAGGGCTCAAACAAGAAGGAGACTTGTGAGAGAAGCCACAAAGAGGCCAACAATCACTTTGAAGGAGCTACAGAGTTCAGTGGCTGGGAGTGGAGTAATGGTGCACCAGTCAACCATATCAAGAGCTCTGCATAACACTGGCCTGTATGGGAGGGTGGCAAGAAAGAAGCAGTTACTCAAAAACTACCATCTGAAAGCACGTCTGGAGTTTGCCAGAAAGCATGAGAGTGACCCAGCTGCGATGTGGGAAAAGGTTTTGTGGTCAGATGAGACCAAGATAGAGCTTTTTGGCCAAAACTCAAAGCGCTATGTGTGGCGCAAACCTTACACTGCCCATGCCTCAAGACACACCATCCCTACAGTGAAGTATGGAGGTGGCAGCATCATGCTGTGGGGATGCTTCTCATCAGCAGGGACTGGGCATCTTGTTAAAATTGAAGGAAGAATGGATGGAGCAAAATACAGGGAAATACTGCAAGAGAACCTGCTTCAGTCCGCTAAAAAACTGAAGCTTGGGAGGAAATTCACCTTTCAGCAGGACAATGATCCCAAGCACAAGGCCAAAGCAACATTGGAGTGGCTCAAGAACAAAAAGGTGAATGTCCTACAGTGGCCCAGTCAAAGTCCTGATCTCAATCCCATTGAGAATCTGAGGCACTATTTGAAAATTGCAGTCCACAAGCGTCGTCCAACCAACCTGAACAACCTGGAGCAAATCTGCCAAGAAGAATGGGCCAAAATCACTCCGACACTGTGTGCAAAGCTGGTACATACTTACCCCAAAACACTTAAAGCTGTTATTGCAGCGAAAGGTGGCTCTACCAAATATTAATGTGTGGGGGTTGAATACTTATGCAAGCAAGATATTTCAGTTTTTTATTTTTCTTAAAAATATTTCCCAACATAAAACCAATGTCACCTTACAATAATTGATTTTTCAGTGTTTTAAAATAAAATATCGAACAGAACGAAATTTCAATGTACCATTTGTAATTCAGTAATATGAGAGAATTGGTCAGGGGTCTGAATACTTTTGCAAGGCACTGTAATATATATATATATATATATATATATATATATATATATATATATATATATATATATATATAAACACACACACACACACACACAGAGGATCAACACCACTGCTCTTGCCTCCAAAACTACTGTGTTTGGTTTGTAGTTAATTCAGTGGGGTGAAGTAAGGCCTTCACAACCCGTTCTTCCGGGATATTCTTTCTATTTTAATACAGTGTTACATATCATGGCTTTTGTTACATCTTGCAAAGGAATGAATATCCGAATACTTGTCTGAAACTTGAATGGATATCCGTACATGAAAATACCATGTTCACCCCAGCACTAATATATGTATATATATTTCCATTAATTTACATTAAGTGGTTTCTTTGTATTAGCAAACACACAGCCTTTGCTAATGCTTGCTGTAACATTCCTATCCAGCCATGTTACTTGACCTTTGTGAAATGAAACCTAATTGATTAAACTTGTCAGGGGAGGAGATAGCTTTTTAAGGGTTTTTATAGATTTCACGTCAGGAGCTTAATATGAGGGGGGAAAAAATCTGCTATTCGTTACAAAAAAAGGTTTCGAAAACTAAAGTGATAAACACTTCAAACTACTAGTACAGAGTGTTTCTTTTTAAAGGCAGAGTTACTTCTGCAATAAAAGTTGATTTTGATTTCAGCAGCATCATGGTTCTTATTCATAGCCCAGATTACCTCCATTTCTGAATCCAAATCGATCATTCGTGGATTTGAAAGATTTGAAAAGGGTGGTGAAAAGAAGATTATTCAACAATTAATAAAAGGAGGAAATAAGGATCAGAGATCCAAAATGCAGTGATCTAAACCTGAAGAGCAACTGAATGGGTGTTGATTCAAAGATTTTCTTTACTAATAATATTATGTATTGTCATCAAAATGTCATTTTAAAACACTGAAATAGCTTGCATTCATACCTTACAGGGTGTGTACCACACATCCCTAGATTCTCATACTCTCAATAGAGTGCTAAAGAATAGCCTTACTAATTTGTATCACACGCTAGATGTACATACATACTGTGTACATGCATGTTCCTTTTACAGTCCACTGACAGTAGGTTCATAAGAGTTAAATAATCCAGTAGACTCAGCCTTTTTCTAAACTCATTTACCCAATACAAAAGGCTGTTGCTCAAAGACAAAGGCATGTTTCTCTATGCTTCATACAGAGGGCAAGGACTGCTTGCCCCCAGTCTACCTATGTTTCCATGGCAATCAATTCAAACCGAAGCAGAACATATTTGTGTCACAAACCTGGAACTCAATAGAGTGCCGTCTCTCATTATTCCACAGTGCAGGGCTGTATTCATCAAGCATTCCTGTAAAATATGCTTTCAGTTCAAACATAATTCCTGTATTCATGACAAAAGCCACTCAGACACCATCTCTGTCTCTCAAGGTTAAAGGACTGCAG
Source organism: Acipenser ruthenus (assembly GCF_902713425.1). Taxonomy (NCBI): domain Eukaryota; kingdom Metazoa; phylum Chordata; class Actinopteri; order Acipenseriformes; family Acipenseridae; genus Acipenser; species Acipenser ruthenus. The sequence continues at coordinate 19,313,535 of NC_081198.1, read as the reverse complement.
GGGCTCCCCAGTGGCGCATCCGGTAAAGACGCTCCGCGTGGAGTGCAGAATGCGCCCTATAGCCTGGATGTCGCCGGTTCAAGTCAAGGCTATTCCACAGCCGACCGAGGACGGGAGCTCCCAGGGGGCGGCGCACAATTGGCCGAACGTCGCCCGGGGGGGGAAGGGTTTAGGTCGGCCAGGGTGTCCTCGGCTCACCGTGCACCAGCGACCCCTGTAGTCTGGCCAGGCGCCTGCAAGCTTGCCTGTAAGCTGCCCGAGAGCTGCGTTGTCCTCCGACGCTATAGCTCTTGGGTGGCTGCATGGTGAGTCTGTAGTGCGAAAAAAAGCGGTCGGCTGACGACAGAGTGTGTTCATCTTCGCCCTCCTGAGTCAGCTCAGGGGTGGTAGCGGTGAGCTGAGCCTAAAAATAATTGGCCATTCCAAATTGGGAGAAAATAATAAAAATAAATTGTCAGGTTAAGGAACTGCTGGAAATGTCCATCTTTTCCATCTCTATTATAATTAGCCTGTCTCCACTACTTTTATTTTTAAATAATTTGAAAAATAATTAAATCACACTGGTCCCGTTTCCAGAGTTGAAAAGAAAACAAGAGTAGATTTCCCCCAGTCAAAAACCTACTTGGTAGCAAATAGCAGAAAATGACATGGGCGATGTTCAAAAGTACACCTATATTTTGGTTCACTAGGTAATATGTTTGTGTGCACAATGTGCAAATTACATCCTGTTGCATCAACCCTAGCAGATTTTCAAAGCAGCAACCACTAGAGGTGTACTGATACTTGTATTTCCCGAGTAACTGTCTTTAAGAAGCAGTATGTCAGCAGGAATTAATTAAATCAAAACACACTGTAACGGGGGGAGATGCCTATCAGTCTGGAAAGGGTTACAAAGCCATTTCTAAGGCTCTGGGGCTCCACCGAACCATAGTCAGAGCCTGTCACACGGCTGGCTGAGTGGTGACGTCAGAACCAGGAAATGAATAACACAGACAGGACGGATGAAATGAAATGAAATGAAATGATGAAGGCACTTGCTTGCGCCAGTTTAAAAATAAAAAGGTTTGAACAAAACACAGGACACGGCACTTTAACCAAAATAAACAGACAAACAAAACGAACAGACACTAACAAACAGGGCCGAATACTAAACAAACACGTACCACGTAGCAATTGTTTTTTTATAATTTATCTCCTCACTCTCTCCCGTTCCTCCGCCCTGAACACACAACCGAGTGAGTAAAACGTGCATCTATATATACTGTTGTGCCGGGATTCAATTACTAATTAATTATTCATTTGAATCCCAGCATGTGAACTAATTATGTGCAACCCCGTGCTCACATATTAAATACTTTAAATGCACGTGAAGTGCAATCCCCATGCCTAAATACAATTATACATTTTAAACAGTCGTGCTCATTACCCACATTATATCCCGTATACCAACTACAATACACCAACATTTACACACTACATGCAACATATAACTCACAAATGCACACAGGGGCGGGGCACATTGCCACAGAGCCATATTGTCCAAATGGAGAAAGTTTGGGACAGTAGTGAATCTTCCCAGGAGTGGCCGTCCTGCCAAAATCTCTCCAAGAGCAAGGCGTAAAATCGTCCAGGAAGTCACAAAGAACCCTAGAACAACATCCAGGGATCTGCAGGCCTCTCTTGCCTCGGCTAAGGTCAGTGTTCATGACTCCACCATCAGAAAGACACTGGGCAAAAATGGGATTCATGGCAGAGTAGCAAGGCGGAAACCATTGCTCACTAAGAACAACATAAATGCTTGTGTGCTCAAGTTTGCCAAAAAGCACCTGAATGATCCTCAAGAGTTCTGGAACAATGTTCTATGGACAAAGGAGTCAAAAGTGGAATTTTTTGGCCGACATGGGCCCCGTTATGTCTGGTGAAAACCAAACACTGCATTCCACAGTAAGAACCTCATACCAACGGTCAAGCATGGTGGTAGTGTCATGGTTTGGGGACGCTTTGCTGCATCAGGACCTGGATGCCTTGCCATCATTGAAGGAACCATGAATTCTGCTCTGTATCAGAGAATTCTACAGGAGAATCTCAGGCCATCCGTCCGTGAGCTGAAGCTGAAGCTGAAGCGCAGCTGGGTCATGCAACAAGACAATGATCCGAAACACACAAGCAAGTCTACATCAGAATGGTTGAAGAACAAGAAATTTAAAGTTTTTGGAATGGCCTAGTCAAAGTTCAGACCTAAACCCCATTGAGATGTTGTGGCAGGACCCGAAACGAGCAGTTCATGCTCAAACCCACAAATGTCACTGAGTTGAAGCAGTTCTGCATGGAGGAGTGGGCCAAAATTCCTCCACGGCGCTGTGAGAGACTAATCAATAACTACAGGAAGCGTTTGGTTGCAGTTATTGCTGCTAAAGGTGGCATAACCAGTTATTGAGTCTAAGGGGGCAATTACTTTTTCACATGGGGCATTGGGTGTTGCATAACTTTCTTTAATAAATAAATGAAATACGTATCAAATTTTTGTGTTATTTGTTCACTCAGGGTCCCTTTTATCTAATATTAGGTTTTGGTTGAAGATCTGATAACATTCAGTGTCAAATATGCAGAAATGCAGAAAATCAGACAGGGGGCTTTTTCACAGCACTGTATATAGTATATGTATGCCGTTATTATTCATTGTATTGTGATTTATTGTTTGGCAGCATGGATGAGGCCCATCATAAAAACCTTCTGCAGAAGGAGACCATCTCCCGAGTTAATTAATTGATTGCTAATCGGGAGATGGTCACTTGTATAAAAAGCCTGCAGTTTTCTGCGCTCTGGGTGGAGAGTAGTGAAGACAACGAGAGCGAGAGAAGGCGTCTGAAAACAAAAGAAACTAAGAAATCAAGGATCAGTGAAGGCTACTGCCCAGCCTGACTTGTATTGCTTAGTGTTTGTGATTTTGTTTTGTTTGACTATTTATTTTTACTCTGTTTATTTTGGTTCAAACCTTTTATTTTGTTTAAAAATAAAAAGCGCCACAGCGCCTTTTGCCCTGCAGCACTTGCCTCTGTGTTTGTTCCTGCATCTGGCTGACGTCACCACTCAGCCATTCCTGTGACAGTCGCGTTTAATCAGAGAGACATGCCCAGCACTACAATCTACACTGCACTGCAGAGATGAGGCATTTCTAAGGAAACTAATGAAAGTGAAAACCAAATCCTAATCAAAAGGATAAAAGTATAGCAAGACAAATAATGGCTTATAAAATCTAAATGAGTTTTTGTGAGTTTGCGCACAACAGGGTCTATTAAATAACCCTATCAGATTGGTATTGATCGATACTCAATACAGTGGAAACAAAGCAAACAGAGGAGCTGCATTGTTTTGTGTTGAGCAATTAGCAGGTTATTACATTTAATTAATACCTAACAACTTATCATTTCTTACAGGTAATTACTTGGAATATAGGAGTATCAGCACACTCCTTTTTAAGCACTACCTTTTAGTAAATTACATTTAAGCCTATATTTTTGCACAAGACTATTCTGCCGCTTAACACTGAAAAATGAAGCGGTCTGGTTCCGACTGCATTGCCACTATTCTTTCCACTGTTACTGAAACCCAGCACTCAGTAGCGTTTGGATTTCTAATCCATGCAGGTTGTATGTGTTTCCTGCAATCTCCTAGGTGACCAACCCCATTAGAATATAAATTAGAATGAACAAAATCATTGTGTGACCCTCAAAGCCCCCAACTCCCCCAGCTCCTCCCACTGCCTAGAGCAGAGCCCTCTAGAGGATTTGGGGCTGTGGCAATCAAAAGAAGTGCCTGCCACCTGCCTCTCAGAGACTCGAATACAGAACAAGCAGCTTTCTGACACATTCTGTGCTGGAAGTGTTCAGAAATCATGTCGTCATTGCTAGCCAGACTGGTGCTTTGCTTGCGAGACTGCTGCTTTGCTTATTAGAGGGCTCTGCAAAGACGTTATCCTCAAAAGTTAGAGCCCAGAGTTAAACTCATTTAAAAAAAAATGGAAACCATATCAAATTTGGCTATAGATCCACTCGGATTTCCACATGATACACAGTAGTGTGCAAATTTATTGGAACACCGCATTGCTTCTGTTGTTTTGATTTGTTGTGGAGATGAAATCAAACCACTGGAACTGAAAATCTTGGAAGTGTCAAACTTGGCAAGTTGATAGTTCACATTTATAATAGTCATTAATTGCCAAAGTGTCATTCATTCGGATATTTGAATAGAAAACTACAAAAGTGCGATGCATTCCAACATCATCATTTTCCTTTGGGCAGCCCATAAAGAAACTCAAACGGTTCCTCAAGCAACATCTTCCAATCCAAACCTGTCACCCCTCTGCCATCCAGCCGGGTAATTAGACTGAATAATTTATAGGGACGGTGGAGAAAAGCCCTGAATTTCCAATGAGTCTGGGGAGATGCCGACACGTCTGCTAAATGAGTTCAATAAATCAGCCGGGTCAGCACAGAGCGCTCCAGCCTGTTTACTGTACCGGCCTGTCTTGCACTGCCATGTAAAAACAAACTACATGACATCAGGGCTTGCCTTTCCACCCATATAGAATGAGATACACTTTTTTGCGAGACTATACAAGATTATATCATCAACATGGAATCTCTTTTAAAAAAAAAAGAGTTAATTAAAGGACTGGAGAAAATGCTTAGATATATGGCCCTAAATGACTAATGGCACCAGGTTTAGTTTGATTCTGTGATACAATAAATGTTGTGGAATCAATGTCGTGGAATTATAAAACACAATAGGGAAAATGTCACTCCTCATTTAAAAGGAGGGTCTTCATTTGATTTGACGATTTTATTTTTTGATTCATTATTTAGGGTGTATCATTTTCAGATAATAATGTGAGCTTCAGGACAAGCAGATGAGCTTTACATAAGGACTGTGCATCTTTACATAGACACTGAGAATAATGTGCACTTAACAAAACACATTTCTGCTAAGACCCTGGAATAGAAAAACACCCTCACGGAGCACAGCAATTTGCATTTGATAACATCTGTGAAGTAGCTTGTGTAATGCCCTATAAATAATGCAACTCGGAGCACACACTAGCCGATACACTGCAGCCATTTGAACATGGCTTTGTCCTTGGGCTCCGAATACCGTTGAGGTGTTGAACAGATTTGCACAGGGCTGCATTAAACATGTGGAAATTCAAAAGGATCGGAACAGAGAACATTGCAATCATGCAGTAATCTACGTGATGTATTTTAAAGAAACAAGAAAGTCATATATTATGAAAGTGCTAAACATAGCTTTTCCTAAACATTTTTCCTACCTCTTATTAGCATCACTGGTCCACGTATTGTTGCTCTGACATATTTAACATTTTTCAAGTATCACACCATAGATTAGGGAAGTTGAAGGCACTGTATTTAAGGTTCATTTTCATTGGACACCTATAAATTAACTTCAAAAATGGTTGTGCACTCAATATGAAGGCAATATCTAAAAGCACATTCGTAAATGAAAAAGTCACATGATAATATTGCTGCCATATTTGGTCGCCAGTCAAAGTGAAGGGTACTGAAATTAGTCAGTTACCAAGAAATGGTATAAAATTGATTATGATTGTGCGACTGAGACAGAGGTGAAAGTAAGACATTTTGTCGAGGTCATTTTGGTTTGATTTATCAAAACGATTGTTTAGGCTACATCATTTTATCTTTGTATTTAAACAAAAGAACTCGCAGTAACTCCGGTCTCGTTCACGTGACTTAGGATCACAGAGCGTGTGATCACCATGGTAACCGTCATAGGGTAGATTGGTGCCATTTAGCTATTCGGTGCAGGAAGAAGCATTCCTGAAAAAAAAAAAAAAAAAACACCCTCCTCGCAGTGGAAATCCTTGCAGCTTTTGTAAAATCTTAGTGTCCTGAATTGACGTGAATACCTACATAAGACAAAGGCATACAACTATTCCACTTTATTACTTGGTAGAATGATAAACTGTGATATGCTGCGCCTCCTAATTGCTTTTAAAAAGGAAAATATAAAACAGAAAAACAATCATGAGATGCTTCGCAGTCAAAACGAACTATACAAGGTAACATCACTTGGAAGTGAAAATTTCACCCCTAATTTGGTTCATATTCTGAGGAAATACGTTGAGCAAAAACAACCTTCATTTTTTGTCCCCGTCAGAAACAGTAAAATTATTAAATCGTCCCTGTTTTGTGATTGTATCACCTTTTTTAAAGTACAAAACTGCATCGGTGTGCTCAGCAAGATAATAGCAGAGTAATTGTTTAGGCTGTGTTAGCGCCATTCAAAAATAAAAACAATCTTATGAATTATTTGTTTGATCATTTGGATTATGTGATTATCATGTTAAAATCTATATTTAAATCAGGATGGGGGGTGGGGGGCAGGGGGAGGGAGGTTGAAGGTGGAGGACGGGACTGAACAATAATAAAGTACCAGTAAGAAATTAAAGTTATTTTCAACTCTGGACCATGATGCTTTAATATACTCTTATGAATTCCCTTTTATAACCTGGGGAGTCTCAAGACTATAATTGCTTTTCCTTTTTATTGGTCTTTCTACATTAAACATTAAACACCTGGGAAAATTTTGCACTTGAGGAAGGAGCAGCTACAACTCCCTGGGGTTAATGTTTCAGCACGTGACTTCAGACTAACAGGAGCACTGGAAGAAGAAACAGCAACACATTCAGACATTTAACCTTTTCAGTGCCTGAATCCTCCAGCAATGACAAGAGCTCACTGATCAAATCAAGTCATCCGAGGACTAAACAGCAATGGCTGAAAAAATGCAAAGCATCAGCAACAGAAAAATGAAATTTGGTAAACGGAGTATGTGCTCCACATCGTCACAACTCTTTCTGACTGGGTAACACAAAACTAATGTTAGATGCACATTCAAAAGGCTTCCATACATCCCCAGCCACAGCTGTACATTTTAGTGCTGGGACAAACACAGTATTTCCATTTGAATATTTGTTCATTAGCCAAACGTTATCAAATCCATTATATGTAAAACTGTATTATATTGAAAAATATCTCTGCCGTAAGAATAGGGTGTGAAGGTCTTACTTAACTTTAGTGAATTAACTACAAAATAAAAGGCTGCCGTACAGTAGTTCCAGTTTTAAAAAAAATTCTAGCAATTGTGTAATTTCTGGCTGACACAGACATGTCTTTTTTGCCTTTGAATATGCATCAAAAAATGTCCGTTCAGCTATTCGGATATTTGTTCCAGCACTAGTACATTTACAAATCGTGCATCGCGGAAAAGTATATACATGAAAAAATTTAAGTGTGACATATGGACGGGTGGATGGCGCTCTCTCTCTGTCTCTCTCTCTCTCTGTCTCTCATCAAATTTGACAGTATTCATGAAAACAGACTGCAGAGCTACAACTTTTGAGATAGGGGCCACACTTTTCTGTATCTCACTATTTTTCTTTAGCTTATGTGCGCAAGGTTGTAGTGCACACGCAGTTTTCACGTTTGTTTCTCTGAAAACTTGTGACTTAGAACTTGTGAACATCTTGTTGTGATTTGAAAATGTGTACAGCTTCAAAGTAGCTACCCACTGGAGATTAATAGATCTAGGAGGAACATTATTTGCAGTTTTATCATTTAAACTGCTGTTGCCATGCTGCTTTTCCCTTTCCAATTGCGATGTGGATGCCTTCCAAAAAAGAAAACGATGAGAGTAGATTGACAGGTTTCTAAATGAGATGAGGCACAAGTCCAGCTAGGTTACCAGTGGTAACCCAGCAGCACCACATCCACCCTGCAGTGAGAAATGAGTCCATCCCTCTCTCACAACATCACACAGCACACAGGAATACTGGACTCTACTTCATACCCTCCCTTCACCTCCCTTTTCTTTGTTTGAATTACCAGAATTTCAATGTGTTTATTATCATGTCACCTTTCTCTCATTTTCACTATATCCCAGACAGAACATAAATGCTTTGGTCACAGTTAATACCGTTCCCACTGATTGTCATAAAATGGATTTCCACTACACTTAGTAATTTGGAAAATAAAAGCACACCATTTGACAGTTGGCATACCTCTGTTTAAAGTACACAGCTTTTTAATGTTTCATGCACAGTATGCAAATAAATCATAAGAATGAACAGCATTGTAATCCAGTTTGACACACTAAAATGGGCATATTTGTTGTATCATCACTTGTTTTGACAGGTTACTGGAGCCCTCCTGATAAAGCCAGCCCTGCTCATTGTCCAGTCTGTGTGAAGAGAAAGTGTTCTAGATAATGGATGCACTCTACTGAGTGCACCGGTCCCTGATTAACCCTTCAACTGCTGGGAAAGGAGCTATTGTAAACCTATAGGAACAAGGCTACAGCAAGGGATGCAGCTGCCTTTATTTCTGTATTCATTCCATTTAAGATCTCCAAAGTCGACAGGAAAGACAGCACACTGTTCCTTTGTGTTTGTGTATTAAAAGCCCCAGGTTGGATTCAACACTATAGTCAGATCATGCCTGATCTACTGAAGCAGGGAAGAAGTGCTGCAGCACACACACAAAGAATCACTGGTCATGCTTTCTGGGCCTGTAACAAAACAAACAAATAGAAACTCCAGCATTTGTGATCTTATTTCTGACACATATACAGTAAATGTCCATCACATGTGCCACGAGTTGTATTTTGGGACTTCAGTATGCAGTTCAGCAATAATTTTTAATAAAAATAATTATTTGGGTAGCTTTGTAGTTTTAATTATGTGAGCGTCAAAGCATCCAGTGTTTATCCACAAACGCTCCTTCCAGCAACAACAATGGTGCTCAGATTATTTGAATAGAAAAAATACACAGTTTTACTGTATATAATTAATGTACATAAAAGCTGAACGCTCCATATAGCAAAATGTTCCATGGATTTGCCAACACTACAAGTGCCAGTTGGTCCTTCACTCAAGGTGCAAAGACGCCGATTGAGGGGCAGGTCCGACAGTTCTATAATCTTATTCTGTGGTGTTGAAGAAGGGAGCAATGCTGGGAATAGTTCATCATATGAGATGCACTTTATTCCCCCAGCAGACTTATCACCCAGAATGAATATCAAAACAACCGTGATTGAGTTGAAAAATATATTGCCAAGATGCATACATCACAGGTAAAAGCAAAACAGTAATGAGTTTGTTGTAAGCATGGCAGGGTGTTCTGTAACACTTGAGCCCTCGAACTTGAAAAATTGAAACCTTTCATACAAGGATATTATGTTTCCCTGATTCTTTTAGTTCTGATTTAGGCATATGTAATGTACTGGGAGAAACAGACTTGCTTACTGGATTGGTTTTGGTATTGGCTGGTGTGGGTGGTGTTTGTGAATAGTTATCAGAAGCAGCTCTGTCTATCCAGAAGGCTGGCTCACTATGGGAGAGTACAGAACTTAGCTTCCCCATGCTTCACTAATGTGCGCTAATCCAAAGTACAGTAGTAACACCTCTTTGATGCTGTCACGCTGTGGGTGGATTTTCCACTGAAGTGTGCAGTGTTCAAAAAATGCAGGGCATGCAAAAACAGGCTTCCAATATGGCTCACAAAGTAGAACTTTATGCCATTGAGAAATGTCTAATTTAGAGAAACCCCTTTACCATATTCTACATACAACAAAACATTCTAATTACCAACATTCTAATTGAAATAACGTTTGGTCACAGCAAAGCTATACCTTGTATAGATATAGATACTACACAAATTAAAAAAATGTCTCAAATAAACTGAAGAAAACGCAGCATATAAAGTGTATTACACAGACTTTTATAGCATACATTTACAAGTAAAAACAATATGCACAGACAGAACAAAACATCAGAGAGTTGAACAGAACTAACTTGCACTTATTTCCGAGCTCCGCCCCTCTCCTTAAGCACAGCTGGACTCACTGGAGGCAAGGCAGACTGGCCCACTTCGTCCTGCCGCAGAGACTTCTGCCGTCGATCACAGTATTGAGCACAATACTTAAGTGTTTTCCTCTTGCGCCCCATTTTCAAATCAAACTAGTAATTGTCATCGTATATACCTACAATAGCAAACGCTTACCTACACCTTAACCCGCTAATTTCAAAGTAGATGCTTTAAATGACAGGCGCTGTAGCTGGCAAATTAAAGTACACAGTCGGTCTGATGATTGACAGTCATTTAAACGAATGAGAGCATTTAGCGCTGCTTCAGCCAACGAGATCTGTCAGGACAGGATGAAGTAACTGACAGTGAAACTACACTAGCCTATTAAGGAACCACTGATTTGACTGACAGCAACCTCTAGCCATTCAGAGCAGAACGGAGACGGGACAGACAACAAGTATAAAAAACTACACAGACGAGATGATTTCTTAAATTATTATTTTTGGTAAGAAAAAGAAATAGCGAGTGGTTTTACTGACGTTTATCGTATATAAATTTATTTCAGTCAATATTTTTGGGGAATTCAACGTTAAACGAGCTTTACCGATTACAATGGAAAAGTAGCAAGCCTATGCATAACTAACTGATCACATAGAAAATATCAGTGGAATATTGTCTAGAGGGGGACTTGTACTTCATTTGGTACAGTGTTTAAAAGATATTTGTCACCAGGTAGATCACAGGATTTTTCAAACTGCTATTTTACTGGTTATTTCTGCAAAGAAAATATTGTTTTGCTTTTAAAATCCAACAGGTAAAATGTGTTCAATGTAACCTGGGAGCATGTAATAATGAACGGAAAATACACTTTTACATATTTGTTTTTATAAATAAATCCTGTGTTTGACATACATCCAAAGACACAGCTGTAAATACAAAATTGGAACCATCAGCAACATGGAAAAGTACCACTTTATACAAATGAAAGTGGGTCACAGACAGACAAGCTCCTTCCTATATCCTCATATTCTGACACTCAGTGGCTTGTGTTATCCAAGTTTCATCACATTCAGGTGAGAAGTTCTCCAAAATGGGACCTGTTCCCTGTACATCCCTGTGCTACGCCTGTCTTCAGGGATATACATTCCAGGGGGGCAATAAAACAAAAAGATAGTCAAAGGGCAAAAAAACAAATAACATATAAAACCATTTCCCACAAATGCAATGCCAAAAATGCCCCACTTCCAACCCCAAATTACACCTTACACCTTCCCCATGGCACACCCCAGTCTGACTTGCTATAAACAATCATTAGTCATAATGAGACAGCTCCTAATCACATGTTTTGTTTATCCAGAAACTTAATGGGCCAAAATAACTTCATGGAAATGAGCTTTAGTTGTTGTTCTTAATATAATAATAACCATGCATATTAAAAAAAACTTTCCAGGTTTCATGCCAGGATTAAAACAGCGGGTGGTTACAAATCTATTGTTGGAAACTTTACTGTACGTGTCTGCACCTGAACTCATGTGGAGTCCACACTCCATGAATAGCAGCTCTGTGCACTTTGTCCCCTCTGCATAAACAACCTGAATGAATTACTAAACTGGTCTGTTAATCAATAGGGTCCATGAGATCAGAGCCAGGCTTGTACTTAGAGAGAAAGGGAGATGTGCACTTCAGGGAGAGCTGGCTGCACTAAAACTGGAGATCACTCCTTAAGTACAGTTTGGAAAGAACTAAACATGAGGGCAAGTACCCCTATTGCACACAGAATTGTCAAGTGCACTCTACAATCTTTGCACTGTGCATTCAAAATTGACACCAGTTCTACTTGATGTATTTGTTCTTTTTATTATCTTTTTTGTCTGCAGACAGAAATGCCAGAAGACGTACCTTTCAGGATGTGGGATTATTAAGTTTTAATTCAAATCAAATTTAGTTTAATCTTTTGAAACTAAAGCATGATTCGCCCATGACTAAAAACCAGGTGCCCTCAGAGTTGGTAACCACTCAGACGTGAACTAGTTTTCATCAAGGAAAGTTTGTAAATTCAAAATGAAATGCCATGTTGTGGCCAGAGAAGGTGCTTTTCTGCATGATTTGTAAACAGTGAATCACATGTAAATAAATAACTTGTGTTAGATGGAGGAACAACGAAGCGTATCAACTCGGCACCTTTTCACTTCATTGTGACTTCTTCTCTAAAGGTTACCGGCACCTTGGCCACACCGAATAACTGTTTTGTCCCTTGAGTGATATGCATTTCCATACATATCTCCAAATGCTTCATTGAAAGGTTTTTTTTATTTATTTATTTTTTTTAAGAGTCGCCAATTATGTTTTGTATTTTGGACCGTCCCCAATTTGGTTTTATTTGGCCAATCGTAGCATTTGACTGAACTGTAGAATCTCAGTACAAAATATTTTTTTTTTGTAAAAAAAAAATCTGAGGACCTCTGAGAAAATGAAAGAAAAAAAAAAAAAAAAAGAAGAATAAGAAATGGCCGATTCGCACGGGACTACATTTTTTAGTTGTAGGTAAAAATTACAAGGTCATCTGTTGATATGGTATCTAAGTCCTGTGCGAATCAGGCTTTAGAAACATTTCAAAACAGAAAAAAAACATGTTATACAGAAAATGAATCTGATTTGGTGACTTCAATGAAACTAAACAATTAAATCATGTAGCTAATAGCCAACTAGGAATTAAACTGTAAAACTGGATGTTATTATGGGACATTATCAGCAACCTTAAATTACGGATACATATAGTAAACAAACAGACAGCAGAGTTGTGATTGTGAGGCACTGCAGCTTTAAGGCAGCATTTCAATCAGGGTTGAGGGAAGCTGAAAAATCTATAAAACACTTTAAAAGGGAGACTCTAGTGGCAGCTGAAAGGCAGATCACATCAAACTACACTACGATCAAAAGCATCGCTCTGGATATCTCAAATGACCCAAAAACCTCACTCAAAAGGTCATGCAAACTCATATTGGGGAATCAGGGAGCCAGATCTATGTTTGTTCTTTTTTAAATAAACTAGGGGGCCAGTTATAATGTTGCTAGTGCTAGTTCAAAGCATTGGTTAGAATTCATTGGCTACTTTAGTATAGCCAATTACTATATCAATGACACTGTTTCATTTTCATTTCGTTGTCCTTTCTGCAGAGCCACTTTGAGAAACAGTGATGGATCTGTTCATTTTAGCGAGAGCAGGGCAACACCCCCCTGGATTGGGCTGTATCTCGTAATGCTTTTCCTATATATAGCCCTTGTTATTCTGTTTGTGGGGGTGCGTCGCTGCAGCAGGGTGTTTATCTATTTTGACTGGGGAGTTTCCTTACCTTCTATGGACGGGGCCTGGTCCTGGGCAGCATACAGCATCTCTTTGAAAGCCTGGAAATAAAAACAAGAGGCTGTCAGGAGAGGAGAGCCGTGACAGGGGAGCAAATGGCTTCTCTGCTGCCATACAGTCAAGGCAAACTGGGGGTGCTAAAGGGGTAGAAAACAAGGCTTTTAAAAAACAAGCAGCAACGCCAGTTTTCCAGACTTTCACTTTGTTCTCACTTACAGAATCATACTTACAGTAGTAGCGCAGAACTGTAGAGTTCTACCAGAAACCTTGACACTATATTAGGTGGACCCATCTAGGGGTGCAACAGTTCGTTGTGTATCACATATATTGTATTGTAATAGATTTATTAGTTTGTGTTGTGAACAAATATCTAAAGCACATTACTCACTGGAGTTCACCAAATGTTTCTCCAATGAAGAATAAGAGTGTTTTATAGTTTTTGTTTATAGTTAAATGATGATTTGATTCTGCATAGTACACGTAGCCCATCAGGACCTTAAAAGTTTAAACATTTAGAAAATTAAACCTAATCTGACACCTGTACCCCCCACCTATATCCAGTGGCAGGTCTCAAACTTCAAAAGGGCAGACATGCAGCATTGTGGGGTGGACTTCATCAGCATCAGTGCTATGGTGCCTTCCGCATCATTACTATATATGCTTACTAATTATTCCAACAAAAATGGGAAAAGACTCCTGGCTGATTTTCCAAAGTGGCATGGCGGAAAAATCCTTAATGCTGATTGTGACGAAGTGAGCTGGGGAAGCATATCAGTATTGCAACTGGCTCCAGTGTACAGTGCAACAGTAATAGGATTCCCTGCCTCACTTCCCCACAGACTTGCTGGAATACAGTAATTATTAAGCATGGTAAAAATACCAGTAATTAGCAAGGAGGCAGTGACTGAAGTTCAAAGCCCTGTCCCACCCCAGCCCAGGCATTCTAAGAGCATGTTCATGACAGCAACAGGACAGATTGAGGCTGGCAGGTAGTACAGTAGCACTGTATTTGCTGGTGACACATTCCATGTTCTCCCCAAGCCTAAAAGAGTTCTTCTTAAGGCTGTATTCACTTTGCATTATTGATTAACCAATAAGTGTCCCATTACTGAGCTCTCCTCAAATTGCTGACTGTGAAGATCGCAGCTCAGGATAAAACAGCATTACATTTTCATATTCTTGCACAAGAGGTAACAAATGCTAAATAGTGTGGATTGTCCCTGTACTGCCAGTTGGTCAAATGCTATCCCTTCCACAGTAATATACTGATTACATTTGCTATAACCCACCTTACATGAACCAAAACAAAGTAAGCAGAAAACATCTCCATACTGCTAGCAAACTTCAACACCCCTGAATCTGCTATGAATAATGTGTGGTAAATAATGTCCAATCAGAATCAGATAAATGGATGTCAAGATACATGGAGAGGGGCCTCCTTATACCCCAGACTGGTAACTACTGTAAAGAATTTCGGTTCTTTAGGGTGAAAAAACGATTATGGGTCTGTTGTGGACAGGATAATAACAATGCTTCACAAACAGAAGTGAGCCAGGTAACAGGACATGGAAGTTGTTATTGATACTAGTGATGTGGCACTTCTGTATCTGCAGTTACACTTAATGTCTTGCTCTGAATATTAAAAGGAAAAAAAAAAAAAAAATTGTGTATGCATTGTGGACAGGACTCACAAAATCACATTTTAGGAAAGATTTCAAATTCCTTTGAATTGGGAGGTCTGTGTTTCAAAGCAACAACCTACACAGGACATTGTGAAGAACTACATTATCAGTTGCAAAAAAAGAAGGAATTACCGGTAGTAACTGCAGTAGGCTGGAAATTTTTTTTTTCTTCTTTCTTTTGGGAAGGGAAGGTCATATTTAAGATCACTTAAGAAACTATATTTGTTACCTGTATGCATTAATAATAGAATTGTGGTGTACATGGTGTTCATATGGGCACCTTCACTACACCCCCTGCCCTTCACAGATTCACAAAAAACCAAAGTCCAGGAAACAAACTACAACGCTGTAGAAGCCATGTCCTTTTCACGGCTGAGATCATTCTTCCTGGAAAAAACGAAAGCTTGTGACGTGTACTTGACCTGTACGTTTGCTTTTAGAATAATCTGCTTAATCCGAACAAAGCCCCTTCAGATCCTCATCCAAGCAGCCTAATTTACAGCAGAGCAGCCTTCAATGACTCCTTTGACCGTGACTCATTCCAACCCAGGGGCCCAGAGAGCCACAGAACAGAGCAGGACCAATGATCCCAACACCGACACTGTTAAAGTATATGGTCATTCCA
The DNA here is from genome assembly GCF_902713425.1 of Acipenser ruthenus. Classification (NCBI taxonomy): domain Eukaryota; kingdom Metazoa; phylum Chordata; class Actinopteri; order Acipenseriformes; family Acipenseridae; genus Acipenser; species Acipenser ruthenus. The sequence goes on along the minus strand of NC_081198.1, from coordinate 19,297,965 downwards.
GCATACTGTATCTTTATTATTATTATTATTATTATTATTATTATTATTATTATTATTATTATTATTTGTTTATTTAGCAGACTTCTTATCTAATATTTACTGCCTTCACTTCACAGGTCTCAGATATTCCTAATTGGAAACCGCACACATTACTGTTAAGGTAAATTAGATTTGTTAATGGTAATTTATTTGAATCTGTTAGTGAAGAAAATGTACCGAGAGCTCCTTGCAGATACTTCAATGCTACACTTCTGTTCTACTTTGAGACATCGCATGAAGGAGTCAAGTCCACATTGAAAACACCAAGCACAGGAAAGGCAGTGATTAGTACTCAAAGGAGAGTCCGTTTTATTTAGTTCTGCAGAAATATACATAAAAAAAAAATATGTTCAGGAAGAGTCGTTGTGTTAAATGAAATGTTTGGAACTGTTTTTTCTACAAGGACTCAAACACACGCGTCAGCTGCGTCCCTTCAATGGCAAATGCAGCCTGGAAAAGAATCTCAATAAAAAACTATGGGCTGACGAAGCACATTAATCTCCAGTTCTCACAATATAATTATTGCCATTAACCTTGTTACTACAAGAAGGGAAATGGTTTATAGTGGAAGGATGCACTTAAAAAAAAAAAAAAACCCATAATTAGACACTTTCTAAATTAGCTTAAAGACCAACTTGGTACAGACATGAACCATCACAGATAGTTTACTGTAACTGTATTCTTCTTGCTTTTTAGATTCACTTTGTATTATTTTCTGTTTCAGTTATCACAAAGTGGCCTCCATAGAGCTCTCACTATAAGTACTGCTGGTACACCAGAGTAAATTCATTAACCTGTCCCGCTGCAACACTCTGCCCCTAGTGGAGGTAAGACGAAATACCATATAGCGCAAATATGAGTAGCAAAAGATGTCAACTATTTAAATAATTTTCTTCTTAAGCCACAAGAATGTGCACCTACAGCTATGGCCAAAGGTTTTCCATCACCACTTTGTAGTTTTCCATATACTTAATGAAAAACTGACAAAAATTCTGAAATTTCGAAATCTAACATGAAATACTGTATTACTATTATGGCTTCCGGTAGACTTGCAAAAGCGTTTTGTAGTTTTTTTGATTACATGACATTACATTTTTTTATTATGTCTCAATCCTAAAATTCTAGGTGATGCAAAGCTTTTGGCCATAGCTGTACAATAAGACAACTGATCTATGTGATGTGCTTTCACAAATAATTCAGCTCATAGACCTATAGGCGGAATACCCAGGAATGATTTGTTAATATAGTCTGCAATTGGACCTCATGTTTCATTCTCCTGTTATGAAGGCATTCACACTGTCAAACATCTATAGAAGAAATCGAATTATTCAGGGCTCTGCATGCTTGGGTGTATTCTCATCAGATGTACAATATTTCCAATTGAGCTTTTCAGGCACCTTTGCTTGCCCTCCGTGCACAATAACAGTTTTTGCAGCGTTTAGTTTGTTCATGAAAAAGAACCTCACTGATATTTTTTTCCTTTCTGTAGCGAACAGTATAAAATCATGTTTAGAAGCTGGGATTGATCTCTGTCGTAGACTTTAAAAATAACGTTTGCATACTGCCTGTGTTGAAAATATAATGTCATTAGTATTCAAAAACATTCAGAATTATGAAACTCAATAGTGCTACTTGCAGAAATAATAAAAGAAATGGAATACATTCAATGAAAAACACCTTTCTAGAAGGATTCAATCACATTGTCATTGTACAGTATTTATTCAATTGCATTGTCATTGTACAATATTTCTGTAAGTATTTAAAAACAACACAAATGTAAAAAAAAACCTTTGTTTGCATTTGTGTTTTACTTCTCTTACCCCCTGCTGCTGTAAGGCTGTTTAGTTCACAAAGTGACAGAATGGGCGGAAAACTAAGCTGGGCAACATAAACAAATAGGTAAGCCAACAATGCCTGCTCTGTTTCTGATGAAGACCAGGGAAAAGGGTGGTTAACACCCAGGAATTATATTTTAGTGTACAACTGAACAGGATTGTGGGACACTGCGGCTTTAAGAGACACAGCAAATGGCCACAATAATGAATTTCAAAAACCTAGAGGAATAAAACCCTAGAGGAGCAGACCCTGGATCACAGTACTAAACTGAAATCAAAATACCATCTTGGATAATGAGCAAAGGGACAGGGGCAGCCGACAAGACAGCCAGTCTCATCCTGATTCAACCTGCAAAGACTTCATGGCTGCTGAAAGGAAACACCCAGGTGGACAAATGCATTTAGCAACTGTGCCTGGAAAGAGCACAGCCAATGCAGACTATGTGTGTGTGTGTGTGTGTGTGTGTGTGTTCCTGGAATGCAGCGCATCTTTTACAGTGGAGACCATATACAGGATAATTATACAGTACTCTACAGTTGCAGCCATCTATTCTGCCCACGAAAGACAGTAAAAGTAGCATGGTCTTATCGAAACAGACTGAACTCCAAAATGAACAATAAAAGAACCTTGAATGAATCTTTACATTGCTAACTTCAGAAGTGCAAACTAAAATGTATAAGGACCATATTTTACAATTCCATACCACCGGATTTATTTTTATTGACCTTGATCTTTTTCACTAATGCAATACTCGGGGTGTAGGGATTCACTGTGTACCGATCAATCATAATCATATTGTATCGTAATAGAGACCAAAAGCATAACATAGCTCATCGTACTGTGTTATAGTTGGTATGAATACATACTTTCCCTATCTCGTTTAATTTTTGTCTTTTAACAAAATAGTCTATTTGATCTTATCATGAGTCATACAGGTAGACCATTAGGATCATACCCTGTATCGTGATGCACATTGTAGCGTGACATTAGGGTATCATTACACTCCTATACTAACCACAATTGTGTTTGTTTTCGTTTTGACGTTAAAGATACATGCCACACTGTACTCTGTTAAGACACTTGGGTTGTTTTAAATAGAGGAATTACCACCAGCAATTATTATTATTATTAGTTTATTTAGCAGATGCATTTATCCAAGGTGACTTACAGAGACTAGGGTGTGTGAACTATGCATCAGCTGCAGTCATTTACAACAACATCTCACCTGAAAGATGGAGCTTAAGTGACTTGCTCGGGGTCACACAATGAGCCAGTGGCTGAGCCTGGATTTGAACCGGGGATTTCCTGGTTACAAGCCCTTTTCTTTAACCACCAGACCACATGGCCTCCTCCAGTCTTGTGACAGTCCACTCTTCCACAATCATACAATTATACCCAAGCCTGTGATCTAAAGGGTTAATCCCTGTTCCTGGTCTCCAATTTAAAATGCCTGTTGGGGTCCCCATACACCCTTGTATGATTGCGACACCTGTCCCCATATACACGCCTGACCGGGCACACAAGGATGCATCTCGACATGAGTAAAAGCCCAGGACAAAGCATCTGTTCAATAGTGGGTTATTTATTGGAGCTTCCACATCAAAAGAAATCAGACCATGTCCTGTATCTTTCTGTACAGTGTTTAGCAGTAACATCTGAAGGTCTTCCTTTCCGAATGCAGTGTTTAGTGTCAGCATAACTGCTTCATCTGCACCCTTAAAGAACAGCAGCATGTGATCCTCATTCTCAGCATTCTCAGAAACGAGCGGGGACACCTAGACAGATGAAAGCTAACTCATTTCATTCACCCTCCCTTCTCAGGTATAACAATGACTTATTTGTAGGTGACCAGAACTGGACACAGTATGATAAGTGAGGAATTTACCCTAACAGAGTTTACCCTGAAAGGTACTAGTGTTCCACGGTATATCGATACCTACGGTATATTACGATACCAAAATCCTACGATACCTAATATCGGGGTAAAATAAAAATATCTAAGTATCATGGTTTATTTCATACTGTGTTTTATTTTTATTTTTTTTATTTTTATTTTTGGAACTTTTGATACAAAACTCTAATTGCGTGCTTTAAAAACAATATGAACTAAGCTTACTCATTTGTGCTTACCGGAAGTGACGAACTACCCTGCGCGTTCTAGGAAAATGTAATTACTGCAGCACTCATGGCAAATGCCGGAGAGAAGCTTGATGTGGAACTATTTTGGATTTCAGCCAGATGACAACAGTCAAAATATCAAATGTGTTTTAAAGAAGTGAAAAACAGAAGGAGGAAATGCCACCAATTTATTGAAAATCTATCAGATCGCCACCCCGATCATGTTGCCAAAGTTTACTCTTACTGTAATTTCTTCCATTCTTTTAGTTTAAGTGAATTCCAGTGCATATTAATTATAAAAAAAAAGTCACAACAAAGATAACACATAAAACAGGAATGCGCTAGAAGCTGATCAAAAGGGAGTTCATTGATGCTTGTTTACGTCGTCATTACAGTATACAAAATTTTGACGACGTGTCATTAAAACTCTACCGCATGTCAAATGTTAGCGATGTTTTTGTATTCTTTGGATTTTGTGTTAATCCGTATTTTTTGTGCATGTAATGTGACAGCTGTGAAAATCCTGTGTTTTGAATTGCACGCATGAGCTGTGGAAAGACCAGGATGAATACAGACTTCAATGCCAGCAGATCAGTTTCCCTAGATAACAGGATCAATGTGATGCTTCACCTGCAGAGGAAAGCACAGGACCTATAAAGCTTCCGAGTCACACTGCAAAAGTCTGCCAATGCAGTCGGCTACAAGTTCAGCATGAAAGCAACACGAAGTACTAACAGTTTATTATAGTAACCAAAGTGGTTGTCTTTTGTCTAATTTACTTTCTTTGCAAGATTTAACAGCTAAACAAGCATGATGGGCCGAATGGCCTCCTCTTGCTAGTAAAATGTCTTATGTTCTTATTTAAGGTGCACTGGAACGTTGTTTTGACGAAGACATTTGGTTTGAATACGCTTAAACAGAATTCTGTTCTAATAGCACATCAGAGGAAGGCATCTACATTAGTGCTTAACTTTGAATTTTTCAATGTTAAATTGCGTAGCAGCATTTTTAGCAAAGCAGTTCTTCATCCGCTGAACAAATTAATAAATTTGGAAGAGGTGATTTTCAAAATATCTAACACTATAAAATTGTAAAATAAACGCATTGTATTTCAAATTATGGAATACAACATTTCTGTGTATTCCCTAATTTAACACATTATTGTGTTCGCTTATAAAGAAATGTTTTATAGTGTACATGAATCAATCAGGCTAGTGTAGTTAAGCATTATACTGTGTTTACTTGTTTTACTTTTTAAAATATTTGAACAGTATGGATTCATGGAGGCATTATGTTGTAGTGACTTTAAGAACATAAGAAATGTTACAAACATGAGGAGGTCCATTTGTCCCATCTTGCTCATGTGGTTGTTTATTGATCCAAGCAAGAACCTCATCAAGCCATTTCTGAAGTAACCCTGTAAATCAGCTTCCACAACAGAGCTTCATTTTTTTATTCCTTGCTCACATTTTTAGGGCACTTCTAAGATACCCCTGTAAGTAAAACATCTGGCCTAGTTATAAAAAGTCTGCTTCAAGGAAAGTATTTCTGTTTTATTTTATTATCTATAAGAGATTCCTTGTAATTGGAGTATTTGAAGCTGGCCTAAACACCAGAGTTCGCTTACATGAAGTGTTGCACTTTCTTACCAGTGTTATTTGAATTCTATAGTCCGTGACAATGACCTTTGAATACACTGAAACTTGTTTTCAGCAGTGTATGTGTGTGTGTAGATATATATATATATTATATATATATATATATATATATACACAGTACTGTGCAAAAGTTTTAGGCGGGTGTGAAAAAATGCTGTAAAGTAAGAATGCTTTCAAAAATAGACATGTTAATAGTTTATATTTATCAATTAACAAAATGCAAAGTGAGTGAACAGAAGAAAAATCTACATCAAATCAATATTTGGTGTGACCACCCTTTGCCTTCAAAACAGCATCAATTCTTCTAGGTACACTTGCACACAGTTTTTGAAGGAACTCGGCAGGTAGGTTGGCCCAAACATCTTGGAGAACTAACCACAGTTCTTCTGTGGATTTAGGCAGCCTCAGTTGCTTCTCTCTCTTCATGTAATCCCAGACAGACACGATTATGTTGAGATCAAGGCTCTGTGGGGGCCATACCATCACTTCCAGGACTCCTTGTTCTTCTTTACGCTGAAGATAGTTCTTAATGACTTTCACTGTATGTTTGGGGTCGTTGTCATGCTGCAGAATAAATTTGGGGCCAATCAGATGCCTCCCTGATGGTACTGCATGATGGATAAGTATCTGCCTGTACTTCTCAGCATTAAGGAGACCATTAATTCGGACCAAATCCCCAACTGCATTTGCAGAAATGCAGCCCCAAACTTGCAAGGAACCTCCACCATGCTTCACTGTTGCCTGCAGACACTCATTCGTGTACCGCTCTCCAGCCCTTCGGCGAACAAACTGCCTTCTGCTACAGCCAAATATTTCAAATTTTGACTCATCAGTCCAGAGCACCTGCTGCCATTTTTCTGCACCCCAGTTCCTGTGTTTTCGTGCATAGTTGAGTCGCTTGGCCTTGTTTCCACGTCGGAGGTATGGATTTTTGGCCGCAAGTCTTCCATGAAGGCCACTTCTGACCAGACTTCTCCGGACAGTAGATGGGTGTACCAGGGTCCCACTGTTTTCTGCCAATTCTGAGCTGATGGCACTGCTGGACATCTTCCGATTGCAAAGGGAAGTAAGCATGATGTGTCTTTCATCTGCTGCAGTAACTTTCCTTGGCCGACCACTGCGTCTACGGTCCTCAACGTTGCCCGCTTCTTTGTGCAAGTGTACCTAGAAGAATTGATGCTGTTTTGAAGGCAAAGGGTGGTCACACCAAATATGGATTTGATTTAGATTTTTCTTCTGTTCACTCACTTTGCATTTAGTTAATTGATAAATATAATCTATTAACATGTCTATTTTTGAAAGCATTCTTACTTTATAGCATTTTTTCACACCTGCCTAAAACTTTTGCACAGTACTGTGTGTATATATATATATATATATATATATATATATATATATATATATATATATATATATATATATATATATATATATATTTAATAGCAAGCATTCCACCATGCTGTAGCATTATTAACTGTGCATTAGTCTCTTATGTATTTTGCACCTGCAAAAAAAGAAATTTGGCAGCCATTTAACATGTAATGGATATAAGATCCAAAATATCGTGATAGTATGGAATATCATGATACTGTGCATGGTATCGTATCGATACTCCACAAATGAGGTATCACAGAACACTAAAAGATACTGCAATGAAGTTCATATGAATGGCCGTTTGAAAAGCATGCAAAAGCCAGGCCTAAATAAATGACCACTGCCTGCTTGGAGGGCCTTACATTAGGGGTGTAATAATACACTACAATCATGATACAGTGCGTACCCACATGCATGTAGGGTACAGTATCCATCACAATACAAATCATGGTCCTGGTTCGCTACTCTGTGCAATATTTGATAATGAATGAATGACTATGTAGTTAAAAAACAAAACAAAATGTGGGTTACCGTGTTCATACTAACTACAAATCATATTTATTCAGCTTCCTTCTTCTAACAATGTGGCAGAGAAACAGTTCAGTTTTGCGGAACAGAGGTGGGTTTGCACAAAACAGTATATACTTGTACGTTACCCACGATCAAACTGAATTGAGAGAATCACAGAATACAACTATGTACTAAGTATGAAACCATTTTGACAACCATCTTAGGTCACTGAAAATAAGAAGTCAGCATTATAAACGGTTTATGAGATATTAATACTTCGATTGCTAAGTGCTGCATAGCTCCCCTGCTTAATCAGAATCAAGCAAAAAGCTTGAGAATACAACACAGCCGTTTCAAGTTTTACAGCTTCTAGTAAGTGGAATTCAATTTGATTAAATATGCTTATATACCACAGTATTCTGACTCAACTCAAAGCACACACACACTTGATTGAAGACTACAAGCGATGGCACAACTGATCCTCTTCTCTCTCTTCCCACACTGCCCCAGTGTGCGCTGTCAACTGTACTGTACATGGTTTGTTCTCTACTAAACACAGAGGCTTGGTGTTTCAGCTTTGTTTCCTACGTTCCTAGACTGAGTTCAGACTCTCTTTGCAATAGATAATAAACACTGCTGTGTGTCTCCTACTCACTTACAGTGGGAAGTGCTGATACAAGCATTGATTGCTGTGGATATTACACTGCAGGTATTGCACTGATTACAGTAGTGTTCATTAATACAATTTGTATTATATATAGGTGCAATAAGCATGCACATTGCAGTGTTATGTCTGCTAGAATGTGCTATCATGCTTTAGTCTTCAGTTCAGTACTTTACAGCAATGCACTTGCATGGAAACCTTTTAATCTTACTTACCAAAGTGCTAATTAACCAGGTGGAAATGAGTTGTATGATTGATAAATGTGATCACTGTTAACTGCAGTGTGACAGTATCTTATTATTAGGAGCCTGTTCCTATTGACTCACATTATATTCTGTCTGGGATGTTTCAATATGGTGATAATAAGACATCAACGGAAGTGATTATTACGCAGGTTTGACTGTACTTGAAGGAGAAAGAGGGAGAGCGCACCTCAATACTGATCCTTTTGTGTTTTGCTGTTTTTGTAATTGTAAAACTAATAAATGGAATTTCAAATTAATAAATAAGCCTGCTATCTGCAGCCCCATAATATAAAAAAAATGTCACTAATATCACTACTGAAGGCACTGATAATCAAGGTAATTAAGTACAATCTAGAATTGCTTTGATGGTACTGTACTGTACAAAACAATAAATGCAGGGTAGAATAGCAGTTTCTCTAGACATTCAGAATTGAATAACCGCAGGACATGCTGATACCGTATATCAGAGATCGAATGTAATCACTGCACACACCTTTGGAAATCTCACATTGCTTTGTGGAACTGGGTCTATAGTACAGCCCAGGCCCTGGAGACAAATTGAAAAAAGCCTTCCACAGCATGGGCAGCTCCAAGGGAACGATCTGCCAGTAAGGAGGGATTGGAACGGCCTTAAGAGCAGGAATCAATACTCCACAGAAATATCTGAAGCTAATTATGAAAACTGTATCAGCATCCTTTCATTTCACCAGGGAAAATATTTGCAAGGCATAGTAACCAATCCATGTAGAAAAAAAAGGAATCAGTGTTTGATCTTAACGTAAAACAAGCATGTCAATAGCATGCCTCTAAAATGCCTAAAAATGAAACTAGTAACAACAACAACAACAACAGTCTCCCATGTCTTGAATGTAACATGCATCCCACAGCATGACAATAAGCTAGAGCTACACTATCAGAATGATCAGATCAAAAAGAGTGAGATAGAAAGGGACAGAACAGTCCTCCGGAGGCTTTAAAATCAATGTGCTTATCAGTATTAGCAACATACTCACTGCCTCGCTCTGATGTTGTAATAAAGATACTTTGGTTATTTGCTTGCTTTTTAATTGCAGATGTATTGGCTTGGTTCAAATGATACAATAAAAACAAGTCTCACCTTTTTGGCACGTTATTTTGGTAGAACCTTTCGGGCAATTTGGATTTACATTTCTTTTAGGGAGAGAAATTGTCCTTCAAAATTCAAATGACCTAATTAATATTAAAATACAGGAGGGTATATTTAAATGTTTCGGTCCTACAGAAGGTTAGCTTCAGGAGTTCCGAGCCTTATGGTAGTCTACGAACAGAGCTAAAATCCAACACTATGTTAATGATATAAAAGAAACACAGTCAAAATGTGCAGTAGAGTACATTTTCAAAATACTGGTAGTAATCAGACTACCGTACTCGTCCACATTTCCCTCTACATACGGGCATTATTGTAACTTTTGTTCTGTAAGTTTGCAGCAAGCTCATATTAAGCCCCATATTTATCTTTTTGAACAAATTAGTGGAACCAACAAGTTTTTCCCTGACATTGTGCCCTTGGGGAGCCTGCATTTTTGTTCACAAAAAAAACACATTACTTTTCTTTTTCCTAATTGTCCAAATGCTGACAGTTCATAGTGTCGATTTCCTCATTCCTCAAAGTCACGTGAGTTGAAAGGTCTCAGCCTCACATGAGGAACTAGGAAAAAGCAAAGCAATGTAAGGGGAATGAAAACATGAATATCTCCGGACAGGCTGCCAGACAGCTACTTATCATGGTCCGAAGAAGAGAATAAATAAAACACAAGCACCTGATGGGAGGTGAGCAATGTACTCACAAAGACAGCAGCCTAGATCAAGCCAGAATTCTTCCCACATTGCTCAGAGGTGAGGAATCATTACAGCACTCCAGTCTAGCGGTCTCACCACTGCTAATATTCAGGCTGTCAACATTACCATGAGCCCCACCCTACAAGACATCTTTAAATCAAGGCTGAACTTTGTGACAAGCTGCTGAAAAGATGTGTTTAAAAAAAGACTGATTGCACATAAATGTGTTACGTGAGCAATAGGCTATAGCATGCTGGTGAAGCCATCAATTGCTCAAACTGTTCAGTGATAGGGAATAATATTACCATCTGTGTTCATTTCAGTTTACTGTATCACAGCTTCTACAGCAAAAGAAATAATCTCCACAGATTGCAACAGACACATACTAATACAGACATGGCTGATTTCTCAGCAGTCCAAGACAAGGGGCTCACTCATTTATAAATTAACACATTTACAAAAATATTTTAATTTTCATCCTTCAGGAAATTGGATGTAACTGCAAAGAATTTCCTCCTGCAAGAGGAGTGCCCAGGCAGGTGTTTATTAGTCATTTTCTTATACATAATCAGTGTTTCCACGTCTGTCAATGTGCATAATCTACACTGTATATGCTGCATGTAGTGGAAACGTTGGTGCAATGTGAAACACACTTGATAACACTATAGTCACAGCACTGTTTTCATAAGCCAACATACAGTATGTATAACATACTCATGTATACAGACTTCAAAAAACAATTTCATATCACAGAAAGATCAGCACGGTGTTTGGACTACAAGGAAACACCTGCCATCTATTGCACACACTTACGTTGGCTGTCTCATAGGACAGATTCGTTTGTAAGGTATTCTGTAAAGCTGCATATCCCTGTGTAAGTCAATTTCAATGGGCAAGACAGCAAGGTGTTAGGGTGTGAGCAGCATACTATCAGACCACTATAAAAGTCTGATACATCTGCCATTTTGTTGTTCCAGCAAGACTTTCAATAGGGAGATGCCGCTGTTATATATTATGGATAACTGACAGGGTCCATTTAACCAGCTGTGTCAGTCCATTCTGCAAAGGCGTGTTCATCTCATGCTGTGTTTTTATCTTTCTCCAATTCCAGTATAGTGCTAATGAGCTGTGATAATGTTGAGTCGCAAATATCATGCCTATTATATACAATGACGCATTAGGGATGGGATTTGTTTAGCCTAATATGCCAGAAAAAGCAACTATTAAATATTATTTCATTGTATGGTATTAGTAGTTCTTATAGATTGTGTCTCAAGTGTGTATGCTGCCTATATTTAAAAGGCTGCAGAAACTAACATCTTTAGTACAACAATACTATCTGTTTAAAATGGTAAAACCATTTTTAGCAACGTCTTGGTTATTTTTATTTGTAGTGTTAGTATAGTAAACCTAATTGAGGTTACAGTCCTTTATGTTTCTATTCAATGTTGTGTCGTCCGTGCGGCTCTATTAGACAGCACTGCGGTAATGCTTTCACCCAGTTGGAATGATGTAAACTGAGAGTTGGCTATTAAATATTTTCATTCAGTAACCACAGACATCAATTTCTTTGTCCACAATTTATAAAACAAAATGGAATTTGAAGTCCCGTCTGCCCATTCCGTCTCCCTGCTGATTACACTGCTCTGCTCCCTGGAAAGGCATGATTTCCGGTTCAATCGTTACTTGCATTTACAGACGTGCGCTGGAATAGGATTGGATGTGTACATATTGGTCATATTATATTGCAGTAAAGATTGTTTTTATATGCAATTATAAAATAGAAAAAACGGTCTGGAAGTAATATTAGCTGAAAGGGACTGAAAGACACAAAGCAGCCTGAATGGGGAGCTCGTCAAAAATAAGAAAGTTAATTTAATGACAATAATTCAAAAAAGGTATTTAATAATAACAATATTTAATAATAATGTGAGAGAAAGGTTTACAGAATAATAATGCTCCAATCACGCTATTAATTAAACACTGCACATTGCTACCCTTTGTTTGGTGTATTATAATTAACATTCTGGAACAAGAGCAGTGTTACTATACGTTCATCTATTATTGATGCCTGCTGTTAGTACCAGAAGGATATTTAGTGGTAGAAGGACAGCCGGTTTCACTGCTGCCAGTAGCTCCACAAAACTTGGTCTAAATAAATGCTACTTTTCATAACAAGCATAATGTACAATTTAACATAAATAATAAGTGTGCGACATAATCTTGTGGTGTTGCTATCTTAATCACCTACAACGCAGGCATTGACAGTCACTATCACATCTGTATCAAGGTACCCTTCAGTCTACATTCATACACATTAATACAGTGGCTTTGTTTGTATGCCGCAGCAGACAAAGGCTTCTCCTGTGTGCACAATTTCAATCCCTGCATCTCAGCGCTTCGTCTGTGACAGCCGTCTTACCTGACCCAGTGACTAGGTCAGTGAAACTGAAACAGCCAGGACATAATCCGGCATGCTGTACAGTCAACCCACAATGAAACAAATGCAGATATGCAAAAGTAGTCTATCTGAAAACAACATGCAAGTGTAATCTGACATCGGTGTCTGTTAATGTCCTACCTCCACCTGCACATATTCAAACACAGTATAAAATACAGTCCGACTTATTATTAATGATCAATGCCGTCGACTCATTCATAATTAAAATATTGATTACTGCATTGGGTTCGTCGCTGGGTTATGTGGACAGGATCCCAAACAAACATCATACTGACGGTGCCGCTACTACAACGCGGAACCGTAGGACACCGGAATGCTAACAGACGTGCATGCGTTCTAAACCTAACATTATAAATAAAATAACTCGAGCAACTTCACATAATGTGTATTGCTGTGTACGCTAGCTTGTTGTTCGCAGCATACACACTCTGTTTTGGAAACTGACGCGTCCAATGAAAATGTCATTTTGGTCATAAATCGACAAACGTGCCCAACACAATTGTAATAAATGTGAAATACCTCATATTGAATGTATTGTTTCCTCCACTCGGGAGTGATATGTGCCGAGAGATGCTCCGCGAATTTCATGCTGGATCGCTCTCTGTCTCGCCGGAGCGCCTTCTGTTTTTCTTCTGGTTGTTTATCCCGACACGGTGGTTTTTATTTATTTCAGATTTCTATTTAATAACCCTGCTGTTATATTCCAGGGGCTCCTTCGCCAACATATTACATGGGGCGAGGTCACCACACAGAAGAACCCAAAAGCCCCCTCAAGAAAACTGGCTATATTGTATGAAACAGGTTAGAGACCGAGTCGTGTCTTGAATGACTTTCTTTCAGGGCTCTGAAGAAACAGCAGTCCGCCATAACAGTCAGAAAATAACGCACAGCTACGTCACCGCGCACAGCAGCACCTTGGCACCGCCTTCAATGGTAAAGACCTGTCGCCAAGCAACGGCTCTGCGAGGCTACGTCACCTAGGGACGCCTACAGACCTTTGAAAAACTTTTAGTAATATGATAAATTGTTGAGGTAGTTCGTGCAAGTTTTAAAATGCATAGTTTTTTTTATTTATTTTGGCTTAATTTTGTAATTAAAATTATCTACGTAACTTTACTGGAAACCTTGTTTATAATTTAATTTTGGTGTACAATTACCATTACACCACCTAGTCGTTCTGCATTGGAAGTCAATTGATTTTGCAGTTGTCCTATGTTTTTGCCAGGGTGCTGGAATTAGGGGTGCTGGAGGTGCAGTTTTGTTCAATGGCTTTTAGCACCCCCAGTATAAAAATGGTTCCAGCGCCTCTGTTCTCATGGTATACTAATATGCATATGCAAATATGATTTGCTATGTTTTTAATATGCTCTCTGGGCTTTACACTGTCGCTAACATTTATGAGGGTCATCTTTAAAGTTTGGAATGTTTAATGACATCACACTACTTGAATTATTCAATATAGTTATTTTATTATTATTTATTTCTTAGCAGACGCCCTTATCCAGGGCGACTTACAATTGTTACAAGATATCACATTATTTTTTACATACAATTACCCATTTACAGCTGGGTTTTTACTGGAGCAATTTAGGTAAAGTACCTTGCTCAAGGGTACAACAGCAGTGTCCCCCACTGGGGATTGAACCCATGACCCTCCGGTCTGGAGTCCAGAGCCCTAACCACTACTCCACACTGCTGCCCACGGTATTTGAGTCCACAGTTCTTTTACTTCAGATTGTTTCATTTATTGCAAACATTGTTTTCCCTAACACGTGATTTGAGACAACAAGGTATCTAGGAATAGTATTATCTTTTATACCAGCATAGCTGTAAATCCGTGCCAGATTACCAGCATCTAAAGTGGTGGTTTTGACAGACAGACACTTCCTTCTGCCAAAGCCCAATATTTACTGACCTCCAGTGGCTGTGCATGACTCACTGTTCATTCAGAATCTTTTTAACAATATTAACAGCACTTGCAAGTAATAACAGATAATGTGGGAAATGTGTATTTCATCTTTGATTCTGAAGGGATTTTCACTAAGCAAATAGTGCCACTAGTGGCCACATTGGATAATACAAGTATTATTGTAAATTAACTCCTACTGTCAGCACAGGATTTCAGACATTGGCCTGGCAATGTAGTGGCTCTGTACCGAGGGCTAATGGCAGCACAAGTATAGGGCAGCTGGCATACAATTATGCTGATACTGGATCTGTATCACAGTGTGCTGACTATACCCTTCTAAATGATTTTAAATGGTAATGCAGACAGTGACACTACAATGGTTCTGTGCTTAGAGTAATGGTAATGGATGAGGCTTCTTTTGATATCCATTGTGGTGCCATTGCTGGTCATGCTGTCGTTTGCAAATGGTTCTACTCGGGTTTCTTCAGGGTAATGCACTGGGATTATAACGGTATCACAAAAGCATTTTTTAAACTTTCATTTCAAGATTACATTTAACCTTTTCAACATTACAGACCTGCATATATTTGCGTGTGCTTTTTAGCGGTATACAATGTCAAAACTGTTTAACTTGTTATCCTAGGGTAGCCTTTCTGTAAAGTTACCTAAAGTAATTGTCCCTATATTCCATATATCTTAGCCAGATATTGTATTCCACCAAGATAATCAACTCTGCCTTTACTTCCGTCAGGCGGCACGCACGGGATCATGGGATACAAAGAGAGCTCCAGGACTATTTTTCTATTGAGTGTCTATGGAGAGAGGTCGGATTGGGCGGATCTTTTCAATGTTTCAAAGTCTGTTTCATTGTTGCCCAAGTTCCATTGATGAAATATACAGTACTGTGCAAAAGTTTTAGGCAGGTGTGAAAAAATGCTGTAAAGTAAGAAAGCTTTCAAAAATAGACATGTTAATAGATTATATTTATCAATTAACTAAATGCAAAGTGAGTGAACAGAAGAAAAATCTAAATCAAATCCATATTTGGTGTGACCACCCTTTGCCTTCAAAACAGCATCAATTCTTCTAGGTACACTTGCACAAAGTCAGGGATTTTGTAGGCATATACTCAGGTGTATGATTAAACAATTATACCAAACAGGTGCTAATGATCATCAATTCAATATGTAGGTTGAAACACAATCATTAACTGAAACAGAAACAGCTGTGTAGGAGGAATAAAACTGGGTGAGGAACAGCCAAACTCAGCTAACAAGGTGAGGTTGCTGAAGACAGTTTACTGTCAAAAGTCATACACCATGGCAAGACTGAGCACAGCAACAAGACACAAGGTAGTTATACTGCATCAGCAAGGTCTCTCCCAGGCAGAAATTTCAAGGCAGACAGGGGTTTCCAGATGTGCTGTCCAAGCTCTTTTGAAGAAGCACAAAGAAACGGGCAACGTTGAGGACCGTAGACGCAGTGGTCGGCCAAGGAAACTTACTGCAGCAGATGAAAGACACATCATGCTTACTTCCCTTCGCAATCGGAAGATGTCCAGCAGTGCCATCAGCTCAGAATTGACAGAAAACAGTGGGACCCTGGTACACCCATCTACTGTCCGGAGAAGTCTGGTCAGAAGTGGACTTCATGGAAGACTTGCGGCCAAAAAGCCATACCTCCGACGTGGAAACAAGGCCAAGCGACTCAACTATGCACGAAAACACAGGAACTGGGGTGCAGAAAAATGGCAGCAGGTGCTCTGGACTGATGAGTCAAAATTTGAAATATTTGGCTGTAGCAGAAGGCAGTTTGTTCGCCGAAGGGCTGGAGAGCGGTACACGAATGAGTGTCTGCAGGCAACAGTGAAGCATGGTGGAGGTTCCTTGCAAGTTTGGGGCTGCATTTCTGCAAATGGAGTTGGGGATTTGGTCAGAATTAATGGTCTCCTCAATGCTGAGAAGTACAGGCAGATACTTATCCATCATGCAATACCATCAGGGAGGCATCTGATTGGCCCCAAATTTATTCTGCAGCATGACAACGACCCCAAACATACAGCGAAAGTCATTAAGAACTATCTTCAGCGTAAAGAAGAACAAGGAGTCCTGGAAGTGATGGCATGGCCCCCACAGAGCCCTGATCTCAACATCATCGAGTCTGTCTGGGATTACATGAAGAGAGAGAAGCAACTGAGGCTGCCTAAATCCACAGAAGAACTGTGGTTAGTTCTCCAAGATGTTTGGGCCAACCTACCTGCCGAGTTCCTTCAAAAACTGTGTGCAAGTGTACCTAGAAGAATTGATGCTGTTTTGAAGGCAAAGGGTGGTCACACCAAATATTGATTTGATATAGATTTTTCTTCTGTTCACTCACTTTGCATTTTGTTAATTGATAAATATAAACTATTAACATGTCTATTTTTGAAAGCATTCTTACTTTACAGCATTTTTTCCACCTGCCTAAAACTTTTGCACAGTACTGTATATCTGGTGAATGATGACATAATGTAATTGATAAGAAAAATGAACTTTTCTGAACACAGTTCATCGGCACATGCAGAGATCAGTTTCTAGTAGTGTGTAAAAACTTTAATGAGAGCTTTTACACAATATTTTATTTTATATTTACTATATGATATTAAACATATGATTCTGTACAAATGCAAATGTACTTAGTCTAAAGTAGGCTACTATAGTCACTATTATTATTAGTTTGTAATATCACCATAATCAAATATGATGGGAAATACATTATATAAATTCACTTAATAGATTCCAGAACACCAGTCCACCAGTCCATTACTTACATAGGTCTAAAATGTGCAATTTTGAAAGAAACACATTTTATAGCACACATGCATTTTCATTTTTAAACCGGTACTAAATAAGGCTCTCAGTTATTTCACCTCAGTAGTGTCTTCTGGGTCAAAGCAGGGTACTTGATGAAAGCATGTCAGTCAATAGGGGATGCAGCTGATTGGTTATTGACAGTAAAAAGAAGTCAACGAAGAGGTGGGGACAATTTCACTCGTCAGGGGAAATGACCCGGGAAGAACAAGCCAGTCAAAAAGCATGGCTACTGAACAGATTTCTTTAACCAGGTGCAGTGCTAGAGATCAGGTTTTAAAATTAAAATACATGTTTGCTATAACGTATATTTCTTTAAAAACTGCACATTTTAGATCTAATGAATGGATGTGCATTGTGGAGAAATGCTGTGGAACTATTTTGTTAGCTACTTTAAAGACCCAATGTCATCAAATTTGACCCCACTTTTTATTCATGGAAGGTGATCTTTGTGTTATTGTAAGTCATTCTGGCCAATAAAGACATGTAAATACACATTTTAAATGTTTATAATCTGTGTCGAAATTCAGGCATTACAGTGTACACCAAGCTGATCAAAAGGATAATAAGCTGGCTGTCCTGCTCAAAGGCAGGGCAGACTCTCCAAGGATTCTCATGCTTTCAGTAGTGCAGACTACAGGAACAGAAAGGCAGTGCGACTTTAAAGAACTTGCACGTTAAGACAACCAAAGAGCGAAGAAATCAGGACCAGTAAGGTACCTTATTAGATCAAATAATTGTACTCTGTATTTGTTGACGTTCGTTAGTCTGAATTTGATAATCGGAGTCAATATGGAGGCACATTTACAGTATTGGTTTTTTTCAGATACTGATTTATGTGCACATATCTGTGCTTTACCTTTCTATTGCATTTATGAAAATGTAAATTTTGATTTGCTGCGCTTCTACTCACAGATAAATGCTACTCTAAATACAACTGAGTGTGTCGGGTATTACAGTATAAATTGAACTGTTATAGTGGTGTGGTACCACCACAGTTAGGGTTTAGTTGGCTTTATTGTTAAACACTAATTTTTGCAGTTTAATAATTTCGACCCTGTTAAATGGACTGGCACAACATTTTGCATGCATGGTTTTGTAGGGTAAATGCCTTGTGACGTGGTTGAATTCATTCCAGTCAGATGTGTCGTTTTTTTGTTTATTTTTTTAATAGGCCTAGTTTTGGGAAAGTTTGGAGATATAGCTTGAAATTTTTAGGGTAGGAAGGGGGTGGCCCAAAGATGGTGCTTTTACTGGTAATACACAAATATTAATATTTGATGTTTAAAAAGCACAGCATTTATAGCAAATTTCTGTAAATGTAAAATGCTGAAACGCCAGGCTACTCTCAGATCTGTGGGAGTCTTAAACAATGCAAGCTCTCAAGAGTTCACAGCACACAGCCTTTCAGGAAGTTTGGTGTAGAAACATCTCCCAGTTTATAAAGTGCTGATTTTATTCTCAATGTGAAATAATTAAATTAATCTTTTAAATTTGACAGCAAGAAATACAACAAGAAACTAGGATTTGTGTGAATACTGGTGGTGTTTTTATTGAAAATCAGATTGCTCTAGCTAAAGTGCATTTACAAAAACTATTATGACAGCAACTTAAAGCATTATTTCTTTCACAAGGGGCAACATATACAAAGGGTAAATACATTTGTATTCATGTTGTACTTTCTGTACCTTTGCCAAAGTTATTTTTTGTGCATTGCATTTAAATCATCTAGTTTTAAATGCTTTTGCTTGAAGCAGTGTATTAAATCAAATTTCTTACAATGTGAATGCCCAACTGTGAATATATTTTTCTTGCTTTGTTTTATGTGTGATGATGCAGACCACTTAAGTTGAATATGTTTTTAGAGCAGTTTTTTTTTTAAATTTTCTGTTCATAGTTATATTCTGTGGAGGCTGTGTGGTCCAGTGGTTAAAAAAAGTTTGGAACCAGGAGGTCCCTGGCTTTAAATCCAAGCTGAGCCAATGACTCACTCTGTGACCTTAAGCAAGTCACTTAAAGGGTATATAAGGACCTTTTTATTGTGTTGCTACAACTTTTTACGTAAGGTGTGTGTATTGTTTTAATTTTACATTTTGACCAATTTTTTAAACTTTTAAATTGCATTCCCTGCCTCAAGATGGCTTCACATGTGCCTGCAGGGACTTCTCAGAACTACATTTTCCATCATCCTCCTGCTCACATATGTAACTGAGATGGATTTAGCGGTGCTCTGTCTTTAGCATGGGGTGTGAAACAGAGGTCCTATCCAGTGCTGTTGCATAGTTCACAGCTTAGCCTCTGTAAGTTGCCTTGGATAAAGGTGTCTGCTAAATAAATAAACAATAATATTATTATATAGTGCTAATATAGTTATTCATTATAAATAACATGTTTAATCAGGAAACTTGTTTTCATGTCTTCTACAATAAAATCATTTT
Source organism: Acipenser ruthenus (assembly GCF_902713425.1). Lineage (NCBI taxonomy): Eukaryota > Metazoa > Chordata > Actinopteri > Acipenseriformes > Acipenseridae > Acipenser > Acipenser ruthenus. The sequence continues at coordinate 19,278,046 of NC_081198.1, read as the reverse complement.
TATATTTTTTACCCAACTCATTAAGTTATGCTTAAGTTTAAACTGAGTATAAATAGCTTGCTGCTGGCCATTTACAAGATTGTAATACTGTGCCTCTAGTGAGGTGTGTTAATGCTTCGGCTCTGAGATACACAAACCTATGTGTGATGACTATTATCGTATCATGCAGTTTAAGTTTGTGTTGTGTTTTAAATAGTTCAGTTAGGTTGGAGCAGTGTGTTTAACATGCACTTCATTACTACAATATGTCAGTGACATATTTTGTATTATATGCCTTGACCAGACTGCACCCAGCTACCTCCAGACCCTCATCTCTCCCTACACCCCCACCGGACCTCTCTGCTCCGCTTCACTAGATGACTAGCTCTACCCTCTCTACGCTCCCCTGCCTCCAGAGCCCGCCCCGCAGTGGTGTAACAACCTTCCTATGGATGTCAGAGCTGCCCAGTCCCTGACCACCTTCCGGTGCCTCCTCAAGACACACCTCTTCAGACAACACCTGTAAAACTCAACTCTTCCCTTCTGGACAATATAGCACTCTGCCTCTAATGCACTTTAACTTGCACTTATCTGCTCCCTGTTTTACTGTATTTAATCCTGCACTTAATCCAATCTGTAGTATCTTGTATTTCACTTGCACTCGTATCTAACCCTGATGTAACTATCAACACTGTTATCTGCTCTTGAACTGCCCCGATATCAAATCGTACGGTGTTTTGTATTTGCTCTTATTAGGACTGAAGTCATTGTATTTTGTATCTTGCTCTTAATTGTTTGTAATTCTTGATATGTATTTTTTGTATACAACTGTAAGTCGCCCTGGGTAAGGGCATCTGCTAAGAAATAAATAATAATTATAGATTACATTTCCTGCTCTACTTGTTTGTGATTGTTTTCCTTTGCAAAGTATATTTATAATTGTTTCAAGTATGTTGATAAAACACACTTTATGACTGCTTTTTTCAACTTTTCACATTCCTGTGTAGTTAAAATAATTCTATAGATGTGGAGACAGTAGCTAATGTGTATTCTTGAATTTCCCTTACTGTTTGCCTTGCTTGCCTAACCCATTCAGCCCAAAGTTTCTCGCCTGGTGGAAATTTGAAGAGGCTTATACCGTCAGTGGCTATATTAGAATAACCTACCGCAACACAACATTTAGGCATAGCTGCAACCCCCCCCCCCCCTCGTTAAAATATTGTTTACTTTAACGGTATGTTTCGTTAAAGGAGTGGGAATTGTGTTGCCCATTTCTCCTCACTCAGACCCCTTACTTACTAAATACCCTGGTATCGCCGAATAGATCATTGTCTTCTCTTTGAAGATAGCAGGCACAACTGGGGATGGGGAGTTTGTTGCTAGATAACTTCATTCAGACTACTTGCTCATTAAATATCTTGGTATCCCTGAATAGAAAACCATCTCCTCTTTGAAAATATGCAATAGATCTTAATGAACAGACTCTCCCACGAGTGTTGTGGTACCCTAACTATGAACCACTTATTGCCAATGCAGAATGACTGGGTCTGACATTTTCTCTTCATCTTACCCTCAAAAATAGATGTCTGCCAATGACATCACTACATTGAATATTGACCTGGCTTGGCAGAGTCACCACTCGGTAAAACCTTTTTTGGGTATTATTATTATTATTTATTTCTTAGCAGACGCCCTTATCCAGGACGACTTACAATCGTAAGCAAAAACATTTCAAGCGTTACAATACAAGTAATACAATAAGAGCAAGAAATACAATAACTTTTGATCAAGTTTGACAAACCAATTCAATAATACAGCAGGTAATAGTGATACTTACATCAGGATATGATTAAATAGTGATAGTTACATCAGGATGTGATTAAATACAAAGTACTACAGGTTAAAAACTTGGCAGATTACAGTATTCTGAAGTACAGGATTAAATGCAGTAAAATAGGGGGCAGATAAGAGCAAAATAAAGCACATTTACATGAAGGGTGATAGTGTCCCAGGATACAAACAGAGGAGTTCTACTGGTGCTCTTTGAAGAGGTGAGTCTTAAGGAGGCGCCGGAATGTGGTCAGGGACTGGGCAGTCCTGACATCTGTAGGAAGGTCATTCCACCACTGCGGAGCAAGGGTGGAGAAGGAGCGGGCTTTGGAGGCAGGGGGGCGTAGCGGTGGTAGAGCTAGTCTTCTAGTGCAGGCGGAGCGGAGAGGTCGAGTGGGGGTGTAGGGAGAGATGAGGGTCTGGAGGTAGCTGGGTGCAGACTGGTCAAGGCATCTGTAGGCTAGTACAAGAGTCTTGAACTGGATGCGAGCGGTGATCGGGAGCCAGTGGAGCGAGCGGAGTAGTGGAGTAGCGTGGGCGAAGCGAGGCAGAGAGAACACCAGGCGGGCAGCAGAGTTCTGGATGAGCTGGAGCGGACGGGTGGCGGACGCAGGGAGGCCAGCCAGGAGGGAGTTGCAGTAGTCTAGGCGGGAGAGTACCAGGGCCTGGACCAGGAGCTGGGTAGCATAGTTGGTGAGGAAGGGACGGATTCTTCGGATGTTGCTCAGGAAGAATCGGCAAGTGCGTGCCAGAGTGGAGATGTGCTGGGAATAAGAGAGGCAGGGGTCCAGGGTGACTCCAAGGTTCTTAGCTGAGGAAGAGGGAGAGAGTGTGGTAGATTCCAGAGGAACAGAGATGGAGAGATCAGAGGAGGGGGAGGAGGAGGGAAAGAAAAGGAGGTCAGATTTAGAGAGGTTGAGTTTGAGGTGATGCGAGTGCATCCAGGAGGAAATAGCAGACAGACAGGTAGAGATACGGGAGGAGATGATGGAGTCAGAGGTGGGGAAGGAGAGGAAAATCTGAGCATCATCAGCATAGAAATGGTATGAGAAACCATAGGATGCGATGAGGGGGCCCAGGGAGCGGGTGTAGAGAGAGAACAGGAGAGGACCCAAGACTGACCCTTGGGGGACTCCAGTTAAGAGAGGGTGAGGTGTGGAGGTTGCTCCACACCAGGTTACCTGGTAAGTGCGGTTGGAGAGGTAGGAGGAGAACCAGGCCAGAGCAGTGCCAGAGATCCCCAGGTCAGCAAGAGATGATAGTAGAATAGAGTGATCAACAGTGTCAAAGGCAGCAGAGAGGTCGAGGAGAATTAGGACAGAGGAGAGAGAGAGGCAGCTCGGGCACATTTAAGTGAGTTGGTGACAGACAGGAGGGCGGTTTCAGTAGAGTGAGCAGAGTGGAAGCCAGATTGGAGAGGGTCAAGCAGAGAGTGGTTGGACAGGAAAGCAGAGAGCTGGCGGTGTACAGTCCGCTCGAGGGTTTTGGAGAGGAAGGGTAGGAGGGAGACAGGACGGTAGCTCTGGAGGGAGGTGGGGTCGAGGGTAGGTTTTTTGAGGAGGGGAGTGATAGAGGCTTTTTTGAAGGCAGAGGGAAAGATACCAGAAAGTAGAGAGGTGTTGAGGAGGGAGGAGATGAAGGGGAGTAGAGCAGGGGCAGCAGCTTGAAAGAGGTGAGTGGGGAGGGGGTCCAAGGCACACGTGGTGGGTTTGTGACCCTGGAGCAGGGAGGAGAGGTCAGAGTCTGAGAGGGGCAAGAAGGTGGAGAAGGAGGGTGAGTTAGTAGGGGTTGCAGTGGGTGTAGGAGTTGGAGCGGGAGGGGGTGCGGGGGAGGGAGAGGTGTTAAAGAGTTTGCGGATATCTGAAATTTTAGAAGAGAAGAAGGAGGCAAAGTCATCAGGGGAGATCGAGGAGGGAGGAGGAGGGGGGGAGGGTTTAGGAGGGAGGAGAAGGTAGAGAATAGTTTACGTGGGTTGTTAGTGGAGGCTTGGATTACAGATTGGAAATAAGCACATTTAGCAGAGGAGAGAGTAGAGGAGAAGGAGGAGAGGAGAGTGCGGTAAAGGTCTAGGGCAGCAGGGAGTTTGGTTCTCTTCCATTTCTTTTCAGCAGATCGCAGTGTGATTCTTGCCGAGCGGAGCGCAGAGGAGAGCCAGGGATGGGGAGGGGAGGGGCGAGCAGGACGGGAGGTGAGGGGACAGAGGGAGTCGAGGGAGGAGGTGAGTGAGGAGAAGAGGGTGGAGGTAGCAGAGTCTACGGAGAGTTGTGAGAAGGAGTCGATAGGAGGGAGGTGAGAGAGAGCAGTGGAGGCAAGGACAGAGGGGGAGAGAGAGCGGAGATTACGGCGAGAGGTGACAGTGGGGGTGGGAGGAGCAGGGAGAGGGGGGAGAGACAGAGAAAAAGAGATGAAATAGTGATCAGAGAGGTCCAGGGGGGTGACAGAGAGGGTGGAGGGGCAGCAGGCCCTGGAGAAGGTGAGGTCCAGTTGACGGCCAGCTTTGTGGGTAGGAGGGGACGGAGAGAGACAGAAGTCGAAGGAGTGCAGGAGAGGGAGGAATCCAGCAGAGTGGCTGGGGTTGGAGAGATGGATGTTGAACTCAAACAACAGGACAGTCGGGGGAGACAGGGAGGGGAGGGAGGAGAGTAGATAGTCGAGTTCATCCAGAAAGTGAGTGAGAGGCCCAGGGGGGCGGTACAGAACAATGAGCAGGAGTTGACAGGGAAAGGTTAGTTGGACTGCATGAAATTCAAAGGTACTGACAGAGAGTGAGATGAGATCGGAGGGGACAGAAAAGAGTAAGGAGGGAGAGAGGAGAAGACCCGTCCCACCTCCCCGTCCAGTGAGACGCGGGGTATGGGACAAGACGTAGAGAGAGGACAGGGCAGCAGGAGTAACAGTGTTATCAGGGGACAGCCAGGTTTCAGTGAGAGCAAGGAAATCGAGCGAGAGGTGGGAGGCAAAGGCAGAGATGAAATCAGCTTTGTTAGCAGAAGAGTGACAGTTCCAGAGTGCACCAGAGAGTGTGCGGGAGGGGGGGAGAGGCAGAGAAATGAGGTTAGAGGAGTTGGAGGAGCAGTAGCGGAGGGAGGGCAGAGGACGAGGAAGGGAGGACAGAACAGGGATGCGAGAGACAGTCATAGCAGGACAAAAGGCACAGTGGGAGCAGTAGGGTGGAGGGTACAGACCTGACTAGTAGAGAGCTTCTTCTAGAGCCCCGTTAGGTTTGGATCTATTGGAACAACGTCTCAGCGCAGGCCTCCCCTCGCTGGACTCCCACAGCTAGACTCCCGGCTCTTTTGTTGAGTCTCTTCGGTTGGCTGGCGCTTCGTGCTGGCGCTAAAATAGGCTGCTTAATATATAAAAAACAACTGCGTGGAAACCAATCAGATAGCAAAACAACTTCTATTCAATTAAACCACTCATCTGGTACTAATCACACACCAACTCAGCTAATTCAAACACCACCTTACAGAGTTACCAAATGTAAAATAAAAATAGAGAACAAATGCTCCACCCAGTCATTCAGCATTGTTAGTAAATGAATCATATTTAGGGTACCACTGAACTTGTGAGACGGTTTGCTCATTAAAATCTTGAGCATATATTTAAAGAGGAGACAATTATCTATTCGGGATACCAAGATATCTAGTGAGCAAGTAGTCTGAGTGAAGTTATCCAGCAACAAACTCCCATCCCCAGATGTACTGATTTCCTAGAGAACAGTTCAAGGTACCATTTTACTTGTTCCTTAAAATATTTGGCATATTTTTAAAGAGAGGACAATTATCTACCCCTAGTCTTGCTGTAAATCATTTGTTCCCAAACTTTTGAACACTACTGTGTGTATAGCATAATAGATGGGCTTCAGTGAGTTACAGGAAAATAATTTCATCGAGGGTTTCTGTGACGTCATAAATGACAAGACATTTACAGGCAAAGGGCGGGCGCGAAGCCGGCACCTCTCGCACTAAACCATACCGCTGTACAAAAGAGCCGACTCCTTAGCAAGGACCGAATATCAGGTTATGTCTTTGTGTGTGATAACGTCACCTACCAGCCCTGCTGCTGCCTACGTTAGCCAATCAGACCTCCTCATAGCCGAGGTTAGGTTGCGCTATGCCAGGTCAGGACAACAGCGTATACTTGCAAGACGGACGACACACGCCTCACACCCCACGCCTGGCACCCTTATAACTCCGCCTCTACAGTGACGCAATTTCCAATTTCTCACATTGATGCACTGATCCCACCCATGTGGAGTCGTTTTTTGTTTGTTTACGGAATCTACTTTTCTCTGTATTGTCAATGGCGTAACATGTAATATGCCCATTTTATTTATTATTTTAAAATAATGAATACATCGACATTGCGTTCTAAATATACCATTTAATCATCATTACATTTATAAAGGCAGTATTAATTAATGCGCTTACGTTTCCATATGATATATACAAAAGCAGTAATCGTTAACTATTTGCGGTATGTAATGTATGTAAAAAAAAAGACAATGTGCAAGTATTGTTGGGAATTGTCTTGATGTCAGCGTATTTTAAAAATATTGCTTGATACTCTCTGATTAATATACTGCTCTCAGATTCTTTGGAAACTGTTCAATTATCCGTTTGTTTCTATTGCAACAATACTGTTAGAACGGAACCCTATAAAAATGTACCACTGGATTTTGGAACAAGGCACGATGGTATCTGTGAAAGTACAATTATATTGTATAATATGTGTATCCTACACCATCAATGTACAATTCCCTGTGTTACAGTAATGCAGTACAAACATAATACTAATAGTATAGCTACACTATAGAACCGTGGTACATTTTTATAGGGGTATAGCTTCACACAATCTACATTTACTTAATCGTATTAAAGTAAGAGGAAGCTGAAGTTCAGGTAGTCACTCATATTATTTGCATCCCAGTTTTTGTTCTGTCCTTTAAGCTCATATGCCAATTGATTTATTAAAGTTGAATGATTATCCCTTTGGTCATATCATGTTGACCTGCTTTTTGTCTGCGAGTATCCCACAAGGATCATCCCTTCTACAAGTGCATGTAACCTGGCCCAACATGGATTTGTGTGTCACATATGCCAATGGAGTTTGTATGTCATAGCTAAATATCCCTGTGCCATGTATTTACATTCCTAAATTAAATACAAACTGAAATTAGAATTTCAAAGTAGATGTAAAATAAAAATACAGGCCTGCGTAAACCATTGTGCAATCAGTTTTTTATTTATATATATATATATATATATATGTAGTGAAAGATCCGTAGCTCACACGGGTTCGTGCCCCTTTAAAAATACGACCCAGCACAACAGAAATTGATTTTTAAGCACGGTTGCGCTAATTTTTTTAATCAACACACAAATAAACAAAACATAAAACAAAACCTAACTCCGTTTTGGAACACTTACTACACAGGTTAATCCCTAACTAACTTTCAGGACGGCTAAGCCGTTTACCTGACACCACAAACCAAAACAAACCACGCAGGTCGCCAGTACTTACTTTTGTATGACTGCTCGGAAGCAGAGCACCTCTCTTCTGCTTCCTTCTACTCAGCAGCCTTGAGCAGATTGACTGCTCCCCTTAAATAGCCTGCACCTGGCTCTAATTTACAAACATAGCCAGGTGCAGGTGATAATTAACAATAAACCCCCTCCCCCTCCCTGCTGTCTCACTCAACCTGCTGCCTTACAAATATATATATATATATATATATATATATATATATATATATATATATATATATATATATATATAGTGAGACAGCAGGGAGGGGGTTAAAACCTCTCTGCAGTAAAAACATGTGCGGAATGCACATTTGTCTGGGTTAATTGTTTTCTGTTAATTGTTTTATTGTTAATTATCACCTGCACCTGGCTATGTTTGTAAATTAGAGCCAGGTGCAGGGTTTATAAGGAGAACAGTCAGTCTGCTCTAGGCTGCTGAGTAGAAGGAGGCAGAAGAGGTGCTCTGTCTCCGAGGAGAGAGAGAGAGAGAGAGAGAGAGAGAGAGAGAGAGAGAGAGAGAGAGAGAGAGAGAGAGAGAGAGAGAGAGAGAGAGAGAGAGAGAGAGAGAGAGAGAGAGAGAGGGAAAAAAAAAAAAAAAAAAAAAAAAAAAGTAAGTGCGGTGTCAAACCTGTGTGTTGAAGTTTGTGGTTTTGGGAAGGACGGGAAAACAGCATAGCTGTCCCGCGTTAGTCAGGGTGTTCCTGAGAGTTGAGTTAGTGCTCCAAGAGGAGTTAGGTGTTTATTTTGTGTATTTTGTTTGATTTTTGTGTTTATTAAAAATAGCGCACCAGCGCTTAAAACTCCATTTCATTGTTCTGGGTCGTATTTTTAAAGGGGCACGAACCCGAGTGAGTTGTGCTTTGTCACATATGGTGGAGAATGCGGGCAGCCCTACGACCCAGAAAATGGATTTGAAAGAATTAATTGCAATGATCAATCGCAACACCGCTGCTCAGAAAGAGCAGACAAAGAAGTGGAGACAGGAGTGGGGGCTACCAGATCCGGAGCCGACAGAGCTAGACCTGCTACTCCAAAAGTGGGAGCAAGCAAGAGGTACCCCGCTGACTCCATCTCCAGAGCCCAGAGGGGAGGAGCTGCCGCTTCCGGAGCCCAGAGGGGAGGAGCTGCCACTTCCGGAGCCCAGAGGGGAGGAGCCGCCGCTTCCGGAGCCCAGAGGGGAGGAGCCGCCGCTTCCGGAGCCCAGAGGGGAGGAGGTGAAAAGCATACCTCCACCACAGCCCCGACCACCACCCCTACAGTCCAGTTCGGCGCCACTGCGTCCAGTCCCTCACCCCTTGCTCCTGGACACCCTGCCGGTCTTCCTGGACCTCCCTGTGCTGGACCTGGAGCCCAGGAGTCTGCAGCACTGGCCACAGCTCTGCCCCTGGTTACCTGCTCCGCTCTCCCCGAGCACCCAGACGTCGCTGGGCTGCTGCCAGACGTCGCTGTTGCTCCCCTTGTTAGCTGCTTCGCTCCCCCTGGGTGATCGGACATCACTGCGCCAGTTCCCAGGGGAAGACCTGTGTCCACTGCGGCATCCTCCAGTGCCCCGGCCTACGCTTCGGTCGGCCCTGTTAGCCCGGTGGGGTCCCGTGTCGCCGGTTTGCGGTCCCTTCCTGGCAGCGCCGGAAGGACCAACCCATCCTCAAGCCCGCCCGTGGAAGAGGGCGGCAATGGACATTGCTGGACTTGAGGCTGGGTGGTCTTTTAAGGGTGGAGGGAGGTGGCCGTGGTATGGCCGGTGTCTTGAAAAGACATGGGGGGGATGTGTGAGACAGCAGGGAGGGGGTTAAAACCTCTCTGCAGTAAAAACATGTGCGGAATGCACATTTGTCTGGGTTAATTGTTTTCTGTTAATTGTTTTATTGTTAATTATCACCTGCACCTGGCTATGATTGTAAATTAGAGCCAGGTGCAGGGTTTATAAGGAGAACAGTCAGTCTGCTCTAGGCTGCTGAGTAGAAGGAGGCAGAAGAGGTGCTCTGTCTCCGAGTAGCCAGAGAGAAAAAGTAAGTGCGGTGTCAAACCTGTGTGTTGAAGTTTGTGGTTTTGGGAAGGACGGGAAAACAGCGTAGTTGTCCCGCGTTAGTCAGGGTGTTCCTGAGAGTTGAGTTAGTGCTCCAAGAGGAGTTAGGTGTTTATTTTGTGTATTTTGTTTGATTTTTGTGTTTATTAAAAATAGCGCACCAGCGCTTAAAACTCCATTTCATTGTTCTGGGTCGTATTTTTAAAGGGGCACGAACCTGAGTGAGTATATATATATATATTGTAACACAGCAGGGAGGGGGTTAAAGCCTCCCTGAGTGGAAAACATGTGCAGAATGCACATTTGTTTAGTTTAATTGTTTTACTTTATTGTTTAATTGATTTGTTAATTGTTTTATTATTAATTATCCCCTGCACCTGTTGGCTATTGTTAAATTAAAACCAGGTGCAGGGTATTTAAGAGAGGCAGCTAGTCTGCTCAAGGCTGCTGAGGAGAAGGAGGCAGAAAGGTGTGCTCTGCTTCCTGGCAGTCATAAGTGAAAAAGTAAGTGCTGTATAAAACCAGTGTGTTTTGTAAGGACGGGGAAACAGCGTAGCTGGCCCGTGTTAGCCAGGGTGTTCCTGTGTGTTAGTCAGTGCTCGTACAGAGCTAGGTGTTTATTTTGTGTGTTTTGTTTGATTTTGTTCCTTTCGTCAGCTCTGTCAGGGGAACTGCTCGAGTAGCAAAATCTTTTATGAATCGTCTGTAATACCCTACTAACCCCAGAAATGCCCTCAGCTGTTTTTTATTTGCTGGTTGCTTACAAGCTTGAATTGCATGTACTTTCCTATCCTGGGGTTTTATTTCTCCATTCCCTAGTATAAACCCCAAATACTTGGTTTCCTGTAAGGCAAACGCACACTTCTTTTTATTTGCGGTCAGTTTAGCGTCCCGCAACGCCTGTAATACCGCGCTCACCTGGTGTAAATGGGATTTCCAATCCTTACTAAAAATGACTACATCATCCAGATATGCAGCAGCGTACTGCTGATGGGGACGAAGAACTTTATTCATCAACCTCTGAAAAGTGGCTGGCGCGCCATGAAGGCCAAATGGAAGCACTGTAAACTTAAAAAGACCCTCTGGCGTAGCAAACGTTGTTTTTTCTTTTGAGCTTTCTTCCAAAGGAACCTGCCAATATCCTTTAGTCAGATCTAACGTGGTAATATATTTAGCCCTGCCCAGTTTCTCAATCATTTCATCTATTCTGGGCATGGGATATGCATCAAACTTTGATCTCTCATTAACCTTTCTAAAGTCAATGCAAAACCTTACTGTACCATCGGGTTTCGGGACCATTACCACTGGACTTGACCAGTCACTGTCCGATTTCTCGATTATTCCCATTTTCAACATACTCTGTATTTCTGTTTTCATACCCTCTCGCTTAGCTTGTGGGATTCTATATGGCCTTTTCCTGATCACTACCCCTGGGGGTGTAATAATCCTGTGTTCCACCAGATTAGTCCTTCCTGGGACCTCTGAATAAACACCTAGCTCTGTACGAGCACTAACTAACACACAGGAACACCCTGGCTAACACGGGACAGCTACGCTGTTTCCCCGTCCTTACAAAACACACTGGTTTTATACAGCACTTACTTTTTCACTCATGACTGCCAGGAAGCAGAGCACACCTTTCTGCCTCCTTCTCCTCAGCAGCCTTGAGCAGACTAGCTGCCTCTCTTAAATACCCTGCACCTGGTTTTAATTTAACAATAGCCAACAGGTGCAGGGGATAATTAATAATAAAACAATTAACAAATCAATTAAACAATAAAGTAAAACAATTAAACTAAACAAATGTGCATTCTGCACATGTTTTCCACTCAGGGAGGCTTTAACCCCCTCCCTGCTGTGTTACAATATATATATATACAGTGCCTTGCGAAAGTATTCGGCCCCCTTGAACTTTGCGACCTTTTGCCACATTTCAGGCTTCAAACATAAAGATATGAAACTGTAATTTTTTGTGAAGAATCAACAACAAGTGGGACACAATCATGAAGTGGAACGAAATTTATTGGATATTTCAAACTTTTTTAACAAATAAAAAACTGAAAAATTGGACGTTCAAAATTATTCAGCCCCTTTACTTTCAGTGCAGCAAACTCTCTCCAGAAGTTCAGTGAGGATCTCTGAATGATCCAATGTTGACCTAAATGACTAATGATGATAAATAGAATCCACCTGTGTGTAATCAAGTCTCTGCATAAATGCACCTGCACTGTGATAGTCTCAGAGGTCCGTTTAAAGCGCAGAGAGCATCATGAAGAACAAGGAACACACCAGGCAGGTCCGAGATACTGTTGTGGAGAAGTTTAAAGCCGGATTTGGATACAAAAAGATTTCCCAAGCTTTAAACATCCCAAGGAGCACTGTGCAAGCGATAATATTGAAATGGAAGGAGTATCAGACCACTGCAAATCTACCAAGACCTGGCCGTCCCTCTAAACTTTCAGCTCATACAAGGAGAAGACTGATCAGAGATGCAGCCAAGAGGCCCATGATCACTCTGGATGAACTGCAGAGATCTACAGCTGAGGTGGGAGACTCTGTCCATAGGACAACAATCAGTCGTATACTGCACAAATCTGGCCTTTATGGAAGAGTGGCAAGAAGAAAGCCATTTCTTAAAGATATCCATAAAAAGTGTCGTTTACAGTTTGCCACAAGCCACCTGGGAGACACACCAAACATGTGGAAGAAGGTGCTCTGGTCAGATGAAACCAAAATCGAACTTTTTGGCAACAATGCAAAACGTTATGTTTGGCGTAAAAGCAACACAGCTCATCACCCTGAACACACCATCCCCACTGTCAAACATGGTGGTGGCAGCATCATGGTTTGGGCCTGCTTTTCTTCAGCAGGGACAGGGAAGATGGTTAAAATTGATGGGAAGATGGATGGAGCCAAATACAGGACCATTCTGGAAGAAAACCTGATGGAGTCTGCAAAAGACCTGAGACTGGGACGGAGATTTGTCTTCCAACAAGACAATGATCCAAAACATAAAGCAAAATCTACAATGGAATGGTTCACAAATAAACATATCCAGGTGTTAGAATGGCCAAGTCAAAGTCCAGACCTGAATCCAATCGAGAATCTGTGGAAAGAACTGAAAACTGCTGTTCACAAATGCTCTCCATCCAACCTCACTGAGCTCGAGCTGTTTTGCAAGGAGGAATGGGCAAAAATTTCAGTCTCTCGATGTGCAAAACTGAAAGAGACATACCCCAAGCGACTTACAGCTGTAATCGCAGCAAAAGGTGGCGCTACAAAGTATTAACTTAAGGGGGCTGAATAATTTTGCACGCCCAATTTTTCAGTTTTTTATTTGTTAAAAAAGTTTGAAATATCCAATAAATTTCGTTCCACTTCATGATTGTGTCCCACTTGTTGTTGATTCTTCACAAAAAAATTACAGTTTCATATCTTTATGTTTGAAGCCTGAAATGTGGCAAAAGGTCGCAAAGTTCAAGGGGGCCGAATACTTTCGCAAGGCACTATATATATATATATATATATATATATATATATATATATATATATATATATATATATATATAATTGCAGTCTGTGTGGAGTTTGCATGTTCTCCCCCAGTTCGCGTGGGTTTTCTCTGGGTACTCCGTTTTCCTCCCACAGTCCAAAGACATGCTGTCCAGGTTGATTGGTCACTCTAAATTGCCCTGTGTGTATGTGTGTGTGGTGCCCTGCGATGGACTGGCGTCCCGGCCAGGGTGTAGTCTCGCCTTGCGTCCTGTGTATGCCGGGTTAGGCTCCGGCTCACTGTGACCCTGTAAAGGAGTAAGCGGTTAATGCTAATGGATGGATGGATGGATGTTAATTTACAGCATGCACAAAGTGAATTAGATATAGGTTATATTCACCCCTGGATATGTTCACATAGATATACTAGCATGTGGATTCGTGTTTAGGGCTCTGGACTCTTTACCGGAGGGTTAAGGGTTCAAACCCAGGTGGGGCACTGCTGCTCTACCCTTGAGCAAGCAGGTACTTCACAGATTGCTCCAGTAAAATACCCAGCTCTATGGAATTGAAGACAAACCAACCCTCACCCCAAACCCTAAATGACAAGCTGTGATGCAAATAAAAATCCAACTACAGCCTTGTATTAAAAATTATAATCATTGAACACATCTGTGATGTTTGTTGGTATAGAAATGAATTAGTAGAAAGGGAGTGGATTTTATCTGTTCCTATTCAAATTGGAAGATTTTTTGATTACATACACAACATACACATAGGGTAGCAGTGTAGAGTAGGGGTTAGGACTCTAGATTCCTGACCGGAGGGTCGAGTTCAATCCCAGGTGGGGGGACACTGCTGCTGTACCCTTGAGTGAGAGCAGACGCATGTGAGGTGAGCTCCTGCTAAAAATAAAAAAAACAGTGCTTTAAACTTTTTATTTTCAAAATCTTTTTATTTTATATTATTTCTTAAGCAGCAGGGCACCTTTTTTGTTAATTAAAACTTTTATTTAGTGTTTTAAAAACACATTTTATTTATTTTTTCTTTTGTTCTCCTACACTTGCTTGTTTGCAAGTGTAGGAGGGCGGCCATTTTGGCTTGATTTTCTTTTGTTTGGTTTGTTCTTGTAATTTTTATTTCATTTAAACTAATTTCTTTTCTTTGCTTTTTAATTTTTTATTAAAGAGCACTTTCTTTAGTTTGTTTTAAAATCATTTTTATTAATTACACTGTTTTAGTTTTTGTTTTAAAAATCCTTTTGTTTTAATCCCCTGCTCCTGCCTTGTGCAGAGTGGGGGAAGGGCAGGCAGGGAGCACAGGCCATGTGCTCCTTTGTTTGCCCTTAGTTTAGTTTTTGATTTTCTTTTAAGTTTAAAGCTATTTTTTAGTTTTAAACTTGATTTATTTTTTAATTTTCTTTTTACCCCTGCACTATTGTAGTGCAGGGGTGTGTGATTTGTATTTGTTTATTTATTTAAAAAATAAACAAATACGTTTGTTTGTATTAAAAAAAAAAAAAAAAAAAAAAAAAAAACTTTGTGCTTTTTGTTTTATTTTTATTTTTGTGTGTGTGTGTGTGAAATAAATAAATAATTTTTGTTTGTTTTATTTTTTGTTTATTTAATTATTAAAAAAAAAAAAAAAAAACCTTTGTGTTCTGTGTGCCCCTGCACTATTGGAGTGCAGGGGTGTGCAATTGTGTTTGTTTTATTTTGATTTATTGTTTGTTTGTCTGTTTTTATAAACAAATAAAAATTGAAATAATGAGTGGGCAAGCTCCACAGGCCCCAAAAAAGTGGGCACAGGTGGCTGCAGGGGAGGCTGCAGCCCCCTTTAAAAATATGACGAGGAGGCACGGGGTCAGGTGCCTCCTCCGAGATACCCTCTCGATAGAGGCCATGGTGAAAGCCATGGCCAAGGTGGTCGGGCCATCGACCATCGTGGCGGCCTCAAAGATGTACGGCAAGGCCGTCTTCTTTTTAAAATCTGAGGCCGCCACGCACACCGCTATCGAGAGGGGTCTCGCGGTTGGGGGGATATACATCCCCATTGAACCCTTGGAGGGGTTGGGCAGCAGGGTCGTCCTCTCTAACGTCCCGCCATTCTTGAAGGACGACCTCCTGAAGCCCCATCTTCAGGCCCTAGGGGAGATAAAAACGGGCATCCACCCCATCCCCCTAGGGTGCAAGGACCAACCCCTCCGCCACGTGCTGTCCTTCCGACGCCAGGTGACCATCCACCTGGCGGGGAGGGACGCCGTGGAGGGCAGTTTTGTGGTCCCCTTTCAGGGGACCAACTATGTAATCTTTTATTCCTCGGAGGAGGTGCGGTGTTATCACTGCAAGGAGCTGGGGCACCAGAAAAAGAGGTGCCCCAAGCTCCAGCAGGGCGCAAAACCACCTGCGCCCGCACCGCGCCCCTCCGAGTCCACCTCGCCCCCGGGGCCCTCAAAAAGGCCCACAGAGGGGGGCAAAAAGGCACCCGCCCCCCTCCCAGGAACATCTGAGGGGGGAAAGGGAGAGAAAGCCCCCGAGGTGGCCGGACCCTCCGCGCCTCTTGAAAGCGCGCGGGGGGAGAAGGCCGCCGAGTGGACCTTGGTCGCCCGCCGCAAAAAGAAGGTGGCGGCCAGGTCCACGGGGGAGGCCAAGCGGGGGGAGACGAAGCCCGCCGCCGCACCATCTGGCGGTGGGTCAGGGGGAGTCTCAGAGAAAGGGACTCCCTCGACGGCACCCCCCGCGAGGCAGGGCGGCAAAGCCGCCCGAAAAACAAAACACCTCACCCCCGGGAGTGAGGAGAGAGACGCTGCCGGAGGTGAACTCCCCGTCGCCGTGGCAGGGCAGGGGACAGCCTCCGGCAGCCTCAGGGGGAAGAGGAAGGCGCAGGCGCGCCTTCCCACGTGTGCACTTAAATGCACACGTCTAGGCCTCCTGGTGAGGGTCCCTGGGGGGGCGATAGAGGGCCCCCAGAAACGAAAGCGACCGCCTCGGCATCCCCCCTCTACCGGCAATGAGGGCCCCGGCCCTCGTAATGCCACAGTGGGGGAAAAGGATCCATCCTCCGGGGCGGTCCAGGGCTCCGCGGAATCTGCGGAGCCCATGGAAGAGGCCCCCGCCGAGAGGCCAAAGGGGAGGGAGGAACCCGTGAGGGCAGATGGAGCCCTTCGGGTAGATCCCCTCCCCGTCACTAAAGAGACCCCAGAAACCGGCCCCGACTCTACCATCAAGGGGCCGGCCGCAGCGGAGGTCGCCGAGGGGGCGCAGGAGGGGCCCCCGACACAACACCTGCCTCGGGCACCGCCTTCCTCCGACGGCGACACGGGTCCTGAAACCTGTGTTGCCGAGGAGGGGGCGGCGGAACCAGCTCCCGAGGCAGGCGTGGGCTCCGCAGACAATGCGGGGCCCATGCAGATGGCCCCGGCTGAGGGGTCAGAGGGGGGAGCTGAGCCCCCCCAGTCAGAACAAGAGCTGCCTCAGGTTTCCCTCTCTTGTGGCGACGGGGGTTTCGGCCCTCGTGCTGCCGCGGAGGGGGAGAAGGAAACACCCCCTGAGGCAGCGGCGGGCTCTGCGGAGCCCGCGCTTACATTGGTCTCCGGAGCGCGGAAGGGAGGGGAAGAACCAAAGAGGGCAGAAGGTGGTGCCCTCGCGGTAGATCCCCTCCCCGAAGTGCAACGGGGCCAAGAAACCGGTCCCCGACCCAGCATCGAGGGACCGGTTCCAGTCACCGAGGGGGCGCGGGAGGAGCCCCTGGAAGAACAACCGCCTCGGGCTTCCCTTTCCGGCGGCGACGAGGGCTCCGGCCCTCGCGCGTCCGTCGGGGGGGAAACATCGTCCGAGGCGGTCCCGGTGACTGATGCGGAGGAAGGGGAAGGACCCGAAAGGGTGTATCCCCTTTCTCTAGGGGAGGGAGGGGAAGGACCCGAGAGGGTGGATCCCCTTCCTTCGAGGGAAGAGGACGGGCCTGAGACCGTGCCTCGGACCTCAAAGGGGGGGCCCAAAGCGGGGACCAGACCATCTGGCTCGGCGGCGTATGCCGAGCGCCCGTCTGCGCCCCCGAAATCGAGGGTGCAGACGGTCCCCGCGAGGGTCCCTCCGCCGGTCTCTCCCGTCGCGTCCCCTGGGGGTGGGGCGCAGGGAGGACCGGTGAAGCTCAAAATAAGGCGCAACGCGCTCACCCACCAACGTGAGTGCGTTGTGCTTTACCATCGCGAGGGGGGCGATGGAGAGCTGAGGGAGAGGGAGGAGGATACCGAGTCCACGGGCAGCGTGGGCTCGGAGGTTCCGTCCGTCTCTCTCCCTGACATCCCTGCGGCGGATCTCCTGGAGTTCTTGGAGGCCACCATCCACCGCAGGGACAAGGTACAGCTGGCCCTGGACAAATGGGGGGACTTCCAGAGGGTCCTAACCTCTGTGAGGTCCTTCCTCAGGGCCAGCCACGCCAACAAAACTTCGGGCTCGAACGTGCACATTCGGGCCCGAAAGTTACACGACCAGTTGGTGAGCTTCGGGAGAACTCAGGATCTCCCGTGAGCGTCACCGACAACTCCTGACAGAAGATCATGTATCACATCGGTACCGTGAATGTCAACGGGTGTAGGGACCCTTTCCGCAAGGCCCAGGTAATCTCCTTCCTGAAAAAAGGGGGTTACTCTGTGTGCTTCCTGCAGGAAACCCACACGACTCCAGAGACGGAAGCCAACTGGCTTCTGGAGTGGGGGGGGAGAGTGTCGTTCAGCCATCTCACCGGCACCTCTTGTGGGGTGGCGACGCTCTTCTCCGGGTCCTTTCTTCCCACGGTGCTCGATGTGGTAGACGTCGAGCCGGGCCGTCTGTTACACCACCGGATCCGGGACGGCGACAGTATCGTTCACCTGGTGAACGTGTACGCGCCGTCCACGGGTCCGGCGAGGGTCCAGTTCTTTCGCCGGATGTCGACCTACATGAGCAACATCAGCGCCGATGAGTGCGTGGTCCTCGGGGGTGATTTCAACTGCACCCTCGAGGCCGCGGACAGGGTGGGGGGTCAAGAACACTACCCTCTCTCGTCGGCAGCTCTGAGAGAGCTGACCGCTCAGCTCTCTCTGGTCGACATCTGGCGTTGGCATCACCCGGACGTCCCCGCCTTCACCTTCACCAGGGTGAGGGAGGGGCGGGTGTCTCAGTCCCGGATCGACAGGTTCTACGTCACCAGGAACCACGCTCACTGCATTCGCTCCTCCGACATCAGGCCGGCGCCGTTCACGGACCACAACCTGGTGGCCGTGGCGGTGGCCCTGGTGCCAGTCGGGCACGCCTCCGCCTACTGGCACTTCAACAACGCCTTGTTGGAGGACGAGCGCTTTGAGCGGTCTTTCCGGGACTTTTGGACGGTCTGGCACGGCAGACGATCTCGCTTCCCCACGTGGCGTCAGTGGTGGGACGTGGGGAAAGCGCAGATCAAGATCTTCTGTCAGGAGTACACGAGGGGCGCGAGCAGGCGGAGGGACTCACGGATCGAGCGGCTGGAAAGGGAGCTGCTCGGTCTGGAGAGCCGCCTGGCTCGCGGGGACCCACTCGAGCAGAGCGCGTACGTAGAGAAGAAGAGCACCCTGCGGGACCTGCAGCTCCAGCGGTCCCGGGGGGCGTTTGTGCGCTCGCGGATCCAGTTCCTCCGGGAGATGGACCGCGGCTCACACTTCTTCTACGCGTTGGAGAAAAAGAAGGGAGACCGCAGGAACATCACCTGCCTTCTGGCAGACGACGGCTCCCTTCTGACGGATCCGGAGAGCGTGAACGAGAGGGCCAGAGCCTTTTACTCTGACCTCTTCTCTCCGGATCCCGTCGACTCCGACGCGTGCAGGGTTCTGTGGGATGGGCTTCCCACGGTCGGCCAGGGCGTGCGGGACGAGTTCGAGGGCCAGCTGACCCTGGCCGAGCTCTCCGACGCCCTCAGTCGGATGCCCTATAACAAATCGCCGGGCATCGACGGGCTGACCGTGGAGTTCTTCAAAAAGTTTTGGGACTTGCTGGGGCCCGCCTTTGCGCGGGTCCTGGCGGAAGCCTACGAGACCGGGGAGATGCCCCTTTCGATGAGGCGGGCGGTGATCACGCTCCTGCCCAAGAAAGGGGATCTCCGCTGCCTGAAGAACTGGCGCCCGGTCTCGCTGCTATGCACGGACTATAAAATCGTGGCCAAGGCCGCCTCCTTGAGGCTCAAGTCCGTGCTGGCAGACGTGATCCACCCCGACCAGTCCTACACGGTCCCGAACCGGACGATTTTCGACAACATCTTCCTGGTTCGGGACCTCCTGCACTACTGCAGGGGGACCGGTCGGTCGGTCGCCTTCCTGTCTCTCGACCAGGAGAAGGCGTTCGACCGGGTGGATCACGAGTATCTCTTCGGAACCCTGCGGGCATTCGGATTCGGGCCGAGGTTCGTCGGCCTCTTCCGAATGCTGTACGCCTCTGCCGAGTGCCTCTTGAAGGTGAACTGGTCCCTGACCGCGCCCCTCGCCTTCGGGAGAGGAGTACGTCAAGGCTGCCCTCTGTCCGGACAACTGTACGCGCTGTGCATCGAGCCCTTCCTCTGCCTCCTTCGCAGGAGGCTCACGGGGATGGCGCTCGGCGCGCCGGACACGAGGGTGGTCCTGTCGGCTTACGCCGACGACGTGCTCCTGGTGGCCTCCGATCCGGTCGACCTGGAGAGGATGCGGAGCTGCCAGAGCGTTTACTCTGCCGCGTCCTCTGCCAGGATCAACTGGACCAAATGCTCCGGGTTGTTGGTAGGCCCCTGGCGGGTGGACTCCCTCCCTGCCGCGCTCCAGCAGTTCCAGTGGAGCGCGGACAGCTTCAAATACCTGGGAGTCCACCTGAGCCCCGCGGAGACCTCGG
Source organism: Acipenser ruthenus (assembly GCF_902713425.1). Taxonomy (NCBI): domain Eukaryota; kingdom Metazoa; phylum Chordata; class Actinopteri; order Acipenseriformes; family Acipenseridae; genus Acipenser; species Acipenser ruthenus. The sequence goes on along the minus strand of NC_081198.1, from coordinate 19,258,319 downwards.
TCGCAGCCAACTGGGTGGAGTTGGAGGACAAGGTGGCTGCGAGACTGAGGTCGTGGTCGGGTCTGCTGAAAGTGCTTTCCTTCAGGGGACGGGCTTTAGTGATTAACCAACTGGTGGCGTCGATGCTCTGGCATCGACTCACCGTCCTGAGCCCGCCCCCCGAGTTTGTGGCCAGGGTCCAGAGGAAGCTGACGGACTTCTTCTGGGCCGGAAAGCATTGGGTCTCTGCGGGGGTGCTGAGCCTCCCTCTGGCTGAGGGAGGACAGGGGTTGGTGTGCATCAGGACTCAGGTGCACACCTTCCGCCTCCAGACCCTGCAGAGATTCCTGTACGCGGACCCGGCCCCGCAGTGGTGCGCGCTGGCCTCCCTCTTCCTGCGCCAGCTGCACCGCTTGGGCTACGACCGGCAGCTGTTCTGGCTCGACCTCCCGGGGATCCGTCTCCCCGAGCTGCCGGTCTTTTACAGGGACCTGCTCAAGACCCGGAGCATGTTCGACATCGGCCGAGATGCGGTTCCGACCGAGGGGGAGGAATTCCTTCTGGAGCCCCTGCTGCACAACCCCCATCTAGGTGCGCAGGCGTTGGAATCCCCCGCGGTGCGGAGCCTGTTGATCTCGGCCAAGGTGACCAGAGTCTGGGATCTCCTGGACCACCAACGCTCGGCGTGGCTGACTCCCGAGTCGCTGGTCGCCAGGGCGACTCGGGGGACCCTCAGAACGGCCCGCCGGGCGATCCGGGAGTGCAAAGCAGCTTTGCACCCAGACTCTGTCAGGTATCTCGAGGGGGTCCTCAGGACCGGGGAGCCATCGTCCCTCCCTACCCCCGGCTCTCCGGTCCTGCTGATCAAACCAAAGGATCGGGCTCCCCCTCAGCCTCCCCTCGAGAATCACCTGAGCAGGATCTCGCAGTTCTCCTCGACCCCCCTTCGTTCCGTGTCGAGGAGGACCCTGTACGCGATGGCGCTCCACACCCTCCACTTCCTCGCCCTCGTCTCCCGCCGAGACACCGCTTGGCGGGAGCCCCTCCAACCCCCGGAGGGCGAGAGGCCCCAGTGGGAGGCTTTGTACTCCCCGCTGGTCCCCAGAGGCGCTGGGGACCTGGGCTGGAGGGTGCTACACGGAGCGCTCGCGTCAGGAGAGGTCCTGCGTCACTTCACCGACTCGGACCCCGCATGCCCTTTCTGCGGCGAGTCCGAGTCGGTGTTTCACATTTATTTACTTTGCGCCAGGCTGCAGCCTTTCTTTTTGTTTTTGAAAAACCTCCTGCTGCAGTTCTGGCTGCATTTTTCCCCCACCCTTTTTATTTTCGGGCACCCTGTTCGTGGCTCCACCAGGAAGAGGGACCTCCTGGTGAATCTGCTCCTGGCTCTTGGAAAACTTACCATCTACAAGACCAGGAAGCGTAAGATCACCGGGGAGGGTCTCTTTGACTGTGGGGCCATGTTCAGGGCCCTCCTTCGTTCCCGGGTGGCGTTGGAGCACGCCGACGCGGAGTCCACTGGCGACATGACGGCTTTTGTCGACCAGTGGGCTCTGGGTGGCGTGCTCTGCGCCACCACCCCCTTTGTTTTGAACATTTAATTTAGGAAAAAAACAACTGGCTTAGTTAATGTCCGTTTTTGTTGGCCCCCCTTTTGATTAGGGGGTGCCAAACTTAAACTTTTCACCGGCTGCCTTCGGGCAGCTGGTGCGACGGCTGCCAATAGGCAGCCGGCGCAGTTTTTTATCGGCCCTTAAATAGGCTGTACCCTTGAGCGAGAGCAGACGCATGTGAGGTGAGCTCCTGCTAAAAATAAAAAAAACAGTGCTTTAAACTTTTTATTTTCAAAATCTTTTTATTTTATATTATTTCTTAAGCAGCAGGGCACCTTTTTTGTTAATTAAAACTTTTATTTAGTGTTTTAAAAACACATTTTATTTATTTTTTCTTTTGTTCTCCTACACTTGCTTGTTTGCAAGTGTAGGAGGGCGGCCATTTTGGCTTGATTTTCTTTTGTTTGGTTTGTTCTTGTAATTTTTATTTCATTTAAACTAATTTCTTTTCTTTGCTTTTTAATTTTTTATTAAAGAGCACTTTCTTTAGTTTGTTTTAAAATCATTTTTATTAATTACACTGTTTTAGTTTTTGTTTTAAAAATCCTTTTGTTTTAATCCCCTGCTCCTGCCTTGTGCAGAGTGGGGGAAGGGCAGGCAGGGAGCACAGGCCATGTGCTCCTTTGTTTGCCCTTAGTTTAGTTTTTGATTTTCTTTTAAGTTTAAAGCTATTTTTTAGTTTTAAACTTGATTTATTTTTTAATTTTCTTTTTACCCCTGCACTATTGTAGTGCAGGGGTGTGTGATTTGTATTTGTTTATTTATTTAAAAAATAAACAAATACGTTTGTTTGTATTAAAAAAAAAAAAAAAAAAAAAAAAAACTTTGTGCTTTTTGTTTTATTTTTATTTTTGTGTGTGTGTGTGTGAAATAAATAAATAATTTTTGTTTGTTTTATTTTTTGTTTATTTAATTATTAAAAAAAAAAAAAAAAAATCTTTGTGTTCTGTGTGCCCCTGCACTATTGGAGTGCAGGGGTGTGCAATTGTGTTTGTTTTATTTTGATTTATTGTTTGTTTGTCTGTTTTTATAAACAAATAAAAATTGAAATAATGAGTGGGCAAGCTCCACAGGCCCCAAAAAAGTGGGCACAGGTGGCTGCAGGGGAGGCTGCAGCCCCCTTTAAAAATATGACGAGGAGGCACGGGGTCAGGTGCCTCCTCCGAGATACCCTCTCGATAGAGGCCATGGTGAAAGCCATGGCCAAGGTGGTCGGGCCATCGACCATCGTGGCGGCCTCAAAGATGTACGGCAAGGCCGTCTTCTTTTTAAAATCTGAGGCCGCCACGCACACCGCTATCGAGAGGGGTCTCGCGGTTGGGGGGATATACATCCCCATTGAACCCTTGGAGGGGTTGGGCAGCAGGGTCGTCCTCTCTAACGTCCCGCCATTCTTGAAGGACGACCTCCTGAAGCCCCATCTTCAGGCCCTAGGGGAGATAAAAACGGGCATCCACGTGCAAGGACCAACCCCTCCGCCACGTGCTGTCCTTCCGACGCCAGGTGACCATCCACCTGGCGGGGAGGGACGCCGTGGAGGGCAGTTTTGTGGTCCCCTTTCAGGGGACCAACTATGTAATCTTTTATTCCTCGGAGGAGGTGCGGTGTTATCACTGCAAGGAGCTGGGGCACCAGAAAAAGAGGTGCCCCAAGCTCCAGCAGGGCGCAAAACCACCTGCGCCCGCACCGCGCCCCTCCGAGTCCACCTCGCCCCCGGGGCCCTCAAAAAGGCCCACAGAGGGGGGCAAAAAGGCACCCGCCCCCCTCCCAGGAACATCTGAGGGGGGAAAGGGAGAGAAAGCCCCCGAGGTGGCCGGACCCTCCGCGCCTCTTGAAAGCGCGCAGGGGGAGAAGGCCGCCGAGTGGACCTTGGTCGCCCGCCGCAAAAAGAAGGTGGCGGCCAGGTCCACGGGGGAGGCCAAGCGGGGGGAGACGAAGCCCGCCGCCGCACCATCTGGCGGTGGGTCAGGGGGAGTCTCAGAGAAAGGGACTCCCTCAACGGCACCCCCCGCGAGGCAGGGCGGCAAAGCCGCCCGAAAAACAAAACACCTCACCCCCGGGAGTGAGGAGAGAGACGCTGCCGGAGGTGAACTCCCCGTCGCCGTGGCAGGGCAGGGGACAGCCTCCGGCAGCCTCAGGGGGAAGAGGAAGGCGCAGGCGCGCCTTCCCACGTGTGCACTTAAATGCACACGTCTAGGCCTCCTGGTGAGGGTCCCTGGGGGGGCGATAGAGGGCCCCCAGAAACGAAAGCGACCGCCTCGGCATCCCCCCTCTACCGGCAATGAGGGCCCCGGCCCTCGTAATGCCACAGTGGGGGAAAAGGATCCATCCTCCGGGGCGGTCCAGGGCTCCGCGGAATCTGCGGAGCCCATGGAAGAGGCCCCCGCCGAGAGGCCAAAGGGGAGGGAGGAACCCGTGAGGGCAGATGGAGCCCTTCGGGTAGATCCCCTCCCCGTCACTAAAGAGACCCCAGAAACCGGCCCCGACTCTACCATCAAGGGGCCGGCCGCAGCGGAGGTCGCCGAGGGGGCGCAGGAGGGGCCCCCGACACAACACCTGCCTCGGGCACCGCCTTCCTCCGACGGCGACACGGGTCCTGAAACCTGTGTTGCCGAGGAGGGGGCGGCGGAACCAGCTCCCGAGGCAGGCGTGGGCTCCGCAGACAATGCGGGGCCCATGCAGATGGCCCCGGCTGAGGGGTCAGAGGGGGGAGCTGAGCCCCCCCAGTCAGAACAAGAGCTGCCTCAGGTTTCCCTCTCTTGTGGCGACGGGGGTTTCGGCCCTCGTGCTGCCGCGGAGGGGGAGAAGGAAACACCCCCTGAGGCAGCGGCGGGCTCTGCGGAGCCCGCGCTTACATTGGTCTCCGGAGCGCGGAAGGGAGGGGAAGAACCAAAGAGGGCAGAAGGTGGTGCCCTCGCGGTAGATCCCCTCCCCGAAGTGCAACGGGGCCAAGAAACCGGTCCCCGACCCAGCATCGAGGGACCGGTTCCAGTCACCGAGGGGGCGCGGGAGGAGCCCCTGGAAGAACAACCGCCTCGGGCTTCCCTTTCCGGCGGCGACGAGGGCTCCGGCCCTCGCGCGTCCGTCGGGGGGGAAACATCGTCCGAGGCGGTCCCGGTGACTGATGCGGAGGAAGGGGAAGGACCCGAAAGGGTGTATCCCCTTTCTCTAGGGGAGGGAGGGGAAGGACCCGAGAGGGTGGATCCCCTTCCTTCGAGGGAAGAGGACGGGCCTGAGACCGTGCCTCGGACCTCAAAGGGGGGGCCCAAAGCGGGGACCAGACCATCTGGCTCGGCGGCGTATGCCGAGCGCCCGTCTGCGCCCCCGAAATCGAGGGTGCAGACGGTCCCCGCGAGGGTCCCTCCGCCGGTCTCTCCCGTCGCGTCCCCTGGGGGTGGGGCGCAGGGAGGACCGGTGAAGCTCAAAATAAGGCCAGCCACGCCAACAAAACTTCGGGCTCGAACGTGCACATTCGGGCCCGAAAGTTACACGACCAGTTGGTGAGCTTCGGGAGAACTCAGGATCTCCCGTGAGCGTCACCGACAACTCCTGACAGAAGATCATGTATCACATCGGTACCGTGAATGTCAACGGGTGTAGGGACCCTTTCCGCAAGGCCCAGGTAATCTCCTTCCTGAAAAAAGGGGGTTACTCTGTGTGCTTCCTGCAGGAAACCCACACGACTCCAGAGACGGAAGCCAACTGGCTTCTGGAGTGGGGGGGGAGAGTGTCGTTCAGCCATCTCACCGGCACCTCTTGTGGGGTGGCGACGCTCTTCTCCGGGTCCTTTCTTCCCACGGTGCTCGATGTGGTAGACGTCGAGCCGGGCCGTCTGTTACACCACCGGATCCGGGACGGCGACAGTATCGTTCACCTGGTGAACGTGTACGCGCCGTCCACGGGTCCGGCGAGGGTCCAGTTCTTTCGCCGGATGTCGACCTACATGAGCAACATCAGCGCCGACGAGTGCGTGGTCCTCGGGGGTGATTTCAACTGCACCCTCGAGGCCGCGGACAGGGTGGGGGGTCAAGAACACTACCCTCTCTCGTCGGCAGCTCTGAGAGAGCTGACCGCTCAGCTCTCTCTGGTCGACATCTGGCGTTGGCATCACCCGGACGTCCCCGCCTTCACCTTCACCAGGGTGAGGGAGGGGCGGGTGTCTCAGTCCCGGATCGACAGGTTCTACGTCACCAGGAACCACGCTCACTGCATTCGCTCCTCCGACATCAGGCCGGCGCCGTTCACGGACCACAACCTGGTGGCCGTGGCGGTGGCCCTGGTGCCAGTCGGGCACGCCTCCGCCTACTGGCACTTCAACAACGCCTTGTTGGAGGACGAGCGCTTTGAGCGGTCTTTCCGGGACTTTTGGACGGTCTGGCACGGCAGACGATCTCGCTTCCCCACGTGGCGTCAGTGGTGGGACGTGGGGAAAGCGCAGATCAAGATCTTCTGTCAGGAGTACACGAGGGGCGCGAGCAGGCGGAGGGACTCACGGATCGAGCGGCTGGAAAGGGAGCTGCTCGGTCTGGAGAGCCGCCTGGCTCGCGGGGACCCACTCGAGCAGAGCGCGTACGTAGAGAAGAAGAGCACCCTGCGGGACCTGCAGCTCCAGTGGTCCCGGGGGGCGTTTGTGCGCTCGCGGATCCAGTTCCTCCGGGAGATGGACCGCGGCTCACACTTCTTCTACGCGTTGGAGAAAAAGAAGGGAGACCGCAGGAACATCACCTGCCTTCTGGCAGACGACGGCTCCCTTCTGACGGATCCGGAGAGCGTGAACGAGAGGGCCAGAGCCTTTTACTCTGACCTCTTCTCTCCGGATCCCGTCGACTCCGACGCGTGCAGGGTTCTGTGGGATGGGCTTCCCACGGTCGGCCAGGGCGTGCGGGACGAGTTCGAGGGCCAGCTGACCCTGGCCGAGCTCTCCGACGCCCTCAGTCGGATGCCCTATAACAAATCGCCGGGCATCGACGGGCTGACCGTGGAGTTCTTCAAAAAGTTTTGGGACTTGCTGGGGCCCGCCTTTGCGCGGGTCCTGGCGGAAGCCTACGAGACCGGGGAGATGCCCCTTTCGATGAGGCGGGCGGTGATCACGCTCCTGCCCAAGAAAGGGGATCTCCGCTGCCTGAAGAACTGGCGCCCGGTCTCGCTGCTATGCACGGACTATAAAATCGTGGCCAAGGCCGCCTCCTTGAGGCTCAAGTCCGTGCTGGCAGACGTGATCCACCCCGACCAGTCCTACACGGTCCCGAACCGGACGATTTTCGACAACATCTTCCTGGTTCGGGACCTCCTGCACTACTGCAGGGGGACCGGTCGGTCGGTCGCCTTCCTGTCTCTCGACCAGGAGAAGGCGTTCGACCGGGTGGATCACGAGTATCTCTTCGGAACCCTGCGGGCATTCGGATTCGGGCCGAGGTTCGTCGGCCTCTTCCGAATGCTGTACGCCTCTGCCGAGTGCCTCTTGAAGGTGAACTGGTCCCTGACCGCGCCCCTCGCCTTCGGGAGAGGAGTACGTCAAGGCTGCCCTCTGTCCGGACAACTGTACGCGCTGTGCATCGAGCCCTTCCTCTGCCTCCTTCGCAGGAGGCTCACGGGGATGGCGCTCGGCGCGCCGGACACGAGGGTGGTCCTGTCGGCTTACGCCGACGACGTGCTCCTGGTGGCCTCCGATCCGGTCGACCTGGAGAGGATGCGGAGCTGCCAGAGCGTTTACTCTGCCGCGTCCTCTGCCAGGATCAACTGGACCAAATGCTCCGGGTTGTTGGTAGGCCCCTGGCGGGTGGACTCCCTCCCTGCCGCGCTCCAGCAGTTCCAGTGGAGCGCGGACAGCTTCAAATACCTGGGAGTCCACCTGAGCCCCGCGGAGACCTCGGTCGCAGCCAACTGGGTGGAGTTGGAGGACAAGGTGGCTGCGAGACTGAGGTCGTGGTCGGGTCTGCTGAAAGTGCTTTCCTTCAGGGGACGGGCTTTAGTGATTAACCAACTGGTGGCGTCGATGCTCTGGCATCGACTCACCGTCCTGAGCCCGCCCCCCGAGTTTGTGGCCAGGGTCCAGAGGAAGCTGACGGACTTCTTCTGGGCCGGAAAGCATTGGGTCTCTGCGGGGGTGCTGAGCCTCCCTCTGGCTGAGGGAGGACAGGGGTTGGTGTGCATCAGGACTCAGGTGCACACCTTCCGCCTCCAGACCCTGCAGAGATTCCTGTACGCGGACCCGGCCCCGCAGTGGTGCGCGCTGGCCTCCCTCTTCCTGCGCCAGCTGCACCGCTTGGGCTACGACCGGCAGCTGTTCTGGCTCGACCTCCCGGGGATCCGTCTCCCCGAGCTGCCGGTCTTTTACAGGGACCTGCTCAAGACCCGGAGCATGTTCGACATCGGCCGAGACGCGGTTCCGACCGAGGGGGAGGAATTCCTTCTGGAGCCCCTGCTGCACAACCCCCATCTAGGTGCGCAGGCGTTGGAATCCCCCGCGGTGCGGAGCCTGTTGATCTCGGCCAAGGTGACCAGAGTCTGGGATCTCCTGGACCACCAACGCTCGGCGTGGCTGACTCCCGAGTCGCTGGTCGCCAGGGCGACTCGGGGGACCCTCAGAACGGCCCGCCGGGCGATCCGGGAGTGCAAAGCAGCTTTGCACCCAGACTCTGTCAGGTATCTCGAGGGGGTCCTCAGGACCGGGGAGCCATCGTCCCTCCCTACCCCCGGCTCTCCGGTCCTGCTGATCAAACCAAAGGATCGGGCTCCCCCTCAGCCTCCCCTCGAGAATCACCTGAGCAGGATCTCGCAGTTCTCCTCGACCCCCCTTCGTTCCGTGTCGAGGAGGACCCTGTACGCGATGGCGCTCCACACCCTCCACTTCCTCGCCCTCGTCTCCCGCCGAGACACCGCTTGGCGGGAGCCCCTCCAACCCCCGGAGGGCGAGAGGCCCCAGTGGGAGGCTTTGTACTCCCCGCTGGTCCCCAGAGGCGCTGGGGACCTGGGCTGGAGGGTGCTACACGGAGCGCTCGCGTCAGGAGAGGTCCTGCGTCACTTCACCGACTCGGACCCCGCATGCCCTTTCTGCGGCGAGTCCGAGTCGGTGTTTCACATTTATTTACTTTGCGCCAGGCTGCAGCCTTTCTTTTTGTTTTTGAAAAACCTCCTGCTGCAGTTCTGGCTGCATTTTTCCCCCACCCTTTTTATTTTCGGGCACCCTGTTCGTGGCTCCACCAGGAAGAGGGACCTCCTGGTGAATCTGCTCCTGGCTCTTGGAAAACTTACCATCTACAAGACCAGGAAGCGTAAGATCACCGGGGAGGGTCTCTTTGACTGTGGGGCCATGTTCAGGGCCCTCCTTCGTTCCCGGGTGGCGTTGGAGCACGCCGACGCGGAGTCCACTGGCGACATGACGGCTTTTGTCGACCAGTGGGCTCTGGGTGGCGTGCTCTGCGCCACCACCCCCTTTGTTTTGAACATTTAATTTAGGAAAAAAACAACTGGCTTAGTTAATGTCCGTTTTTGTTGGCCCCCCTTTTGATTAGGGGGTGCCAAACTTAAACTTTTCACCGGCTGCCTTCGGGCAGCTGGTGCGACGGCTGCCAATAGGCAGCCGGCGCAGTTTTTTATCGGCCCTTAAATAGGCTGTACCCTTGAGCGAGAGCAGACGCATGTGAGGTGAGCTCCTGCTAAAAATAAAAAAAACAGTGCTTTAAACTTTTTATTTTCAAAATCTTTTTATTTTATATTATTTCTTAAGCAGCAGGGCACCTTTTTTGTTAATTAAAACTTTTATTTAGTGTTTTAAAAACACATTTTATTTATTTTTTCTTTTGTTCTCCTACACTTGCTTGTTTGCAAGTGTAGGAGGGCGGCCATTTTGGCTTGATTTTCTTTTGTTTGGTTTGTTCTTGTAATTTTTATTTCATTTAAACTAATTTCTTTTCTTTGCTTTTTAATTTTTTATTAAAGAGCACTTTCTTTAGTTTGTTTTAAAATCATTTTTATTAATTACACTGTTTTAGTTTTTGTTTTAAAAATCCTTTTGTTTTAATCCCCTGCTCCTGCCTTGTGCAGAGTGGGGGAAGGGCAGGCAGGGAGCACAGGCCATGTGCTCCTTTGTTTGCCCTTAGTTTAGTTTTTGATTTTCTTTTAAGTTTAAAGCTATTTTTTAGTTTTAAACTTGATTTATTTTTTAATTTTCTTTTTACCCCTGCACTATTGTAGTGCAGGGGTGTGTGATTTGTATTTGTTTATTTATTTAAAAAATAAACAAATACGTTTGTTTGTATTAAAAAAAAAAAAAAAAAAAAAAAAAAAACTTTGTGCTTTTTGTTTTATTTTTATTTTTGTGTGTGTGTGTGTGAAATAAATAAATAATTTTTGTTTGTTTTATTTTTTGTTTATTTAATTATTAAAAAAAAAAAAAAAAAACCTTTGTGTTCTGTGTGCCCCTGCACTATTGGAGTGCAGGGGTGTGCAATTGTGTTTGTTTTATTTTGATTTATTGTTTGTTTGTCTGTTTTTATAAACAAATAAAAATTGAAATAATGAGTGGGCAAGCTCCACAGGCCCCAAAAAAGTGGGCACAGGTGGCTGCAGGGGAGGCTGCAGCCCCCTTTAAAAATATGACGAGGAGGCACGGGGTCAGGTGCCTCCTCCGAGATACCCTCTCGATAGAGGCCATGGTGAAAGCCATGGCCAAGGTGGTCGGGCCATCGACCATCGTGGCGGCCTCAAAGATGTACGGCAAGGCCGTCTTCTTTTTAAAATCTGAGGCCGCCACGCACACCGCTATCGAGAGGGGTCTCGCGGTTGGGGGGATATACATCCCCATTGAACCCTTGGAGGGGTTGGGCAGCAGGGTCGTCCTCTCTAACGTCCCGCCATTCTTGAAGGACGACCTCCTGAAGCCCCATCTTCAGGCCCTAGGGGAGATAAAAACGGGCATCCACCCCATCCCCCTAGGGTGCAAGGACCAACCCCTCCGCCACGTGCTGTCCTTCCGACGCCAGGTGACCATCCACCTGGCGGGGAGGGACGCCGTGGAGGGCAGTTTTGTGGTCCCCTTTCAGGGGACCAACTATGTAATCTTTTATTCCTCGGAGGAGGTGCGGTGTTATCACTGCAAGGAGCTGGGGCACCAGAAAAAGAGGTGCCCCAAGCTCCAGCAGGGCGCAAAACCACCTGCGCCCGCACCGCGCCCCTCCGAGTCCACCTCGCCCCCGGGGCCCTCAAAAAGGCCCACAGAGGGGGGCAAAAAGGCACCCGCCCCCCTCCCAGGAACATCTGAGGGGGGAAAGGGAGAGAAAGCCCCCGAGGTGGCCGGACCCTCCGCGCCTCTTGAAAGCGCGCGGGGGGAGAAGGCCGCCGAGTGGACCTTGGTCGCCCGCCGCAAAAAGAAGGTGGCGGCCAGGTCCACGGGGGAGGCCAAGCGGGGGGAGACGAAGCCCGCCGCCGCACCATCTGGCGGTGGGTCAGGGGGAGTCTCAGAGAAAGGGACTCCCTCGACGGCACCCCCCGCGAGGCAGGGCGGCAAAGCCGCCCGAAAAACAAAACACCTCACCCCCGGGAGTGAGGAGAGAGACGCTGCCGGAGGTGAACTCCCCGTCGCCGTGGCAGGGCAGGGGACAGCCTCCGGCAGCCTCAGGGGGAAGAGGAAGGCGCAGGCGCGCCTTCCCACGTGTGCACTTAAATGCACACGTCTAGGCCTCCTGGTGAGGGTCCCTGGGGGGGCGATAGAGGGCCCCCAGAAACGAAAGCGACCGCCTCGGCATCCCCCCTCTACCGGCAATGAGGGCCCCGGCCCTCGTAATGCCACAGTGGGGGAAAAGGATCCATCCTCCGGGGCGGTCCAGGGCTCCGCGGAATCTGCGGAGCCCATGGAAGAGGCCCCCGCCGAGAGGCCAAAGGGGAGGGAGGAACCCGTGAGGGCAGATGGAGCCCTTTGGGTAGATCCCCTCCCCGTCACTAAAGAGACCCCAGAAACCGGCCCCGACTCTACCATCAAGGGGCCGGCCGCAGCGGAGGTCGCCGAGGGGGCGCAGGAGGGGCCCCCGACACAACACCTGCCTCGGGCACCGCCTTCCTCCGACGGCGACACGGGTCCTGAAACCTGTGTTGCCGAGGAGGGGGCGGCGGAACCAGCTCCCGAGGCAGGCGTGGGCTCCGCAGACAATGCGGGGCCCATGCAGATGGCCCCGGCTGAGGGGTCAGAGGGGGGAGCTGAGCCCCCCCAGTCAGAACAAGAGCTGCCTCAGGTTTCCCTCTCTTGTGGCGACGGGGGTTTCGGCCCTCGTGCTGCCGCGGAGGGGGAGAAGGAAACACCCCCTGAGGCAGCGGCGGGCTCTGCGGAGCCCGCGCTTACATTGGTCTCCGGAGCGCGGAAGGGAGGGGAAGAACCAAAGAGGGCAGAAGGTGGTGCCCTCGCGGTAGATCCCCTCCCCGAAGTGCAACGGGGCCAAGAAACCGGTCCCCGACCCAGCATCGAGGGACCGGTTCCAGTCACCGAGGGGGCGCGGGAGGAGCCCCTGGAAGAACAACCGCCTCGGGCTTCCCTTTCCGGCGGCGACGAGGGCTCCGGCCCTCGCGCGTCCGTCGGGGGGGAAACATCGTCCGAGGCGGTCCCGGTGACTGATGCGGAGGAAGGGGAAGGACCCGAAAGGGTGTATCCCCTTTCTCTAGGGGAGGGAGGGGAAGGACCCGAGAGGGTGGATCCCCTTCCTTCGAGGGAAGAGGACGGGCCTGAGACCGTGCCTCGGACCTCAAAGGGGGGGCCCAAAGCGGGGACCAGACCATCTGGCTCGGCGGCGTATGCCGAGCGCCCGTCTGCGCCCCCGAAATCGAGGGTGCAGACGGTCCCCGCGAGGGTCCCTCCGCCGGTCTCTCCCGTCGCGTCCCCTGGGGGTGGGGCGCAGGGAGGACCGGTGAAGCTCAAAATAAGGCGCAACGCGCTCACCCACCAACGTGAGTGCGTTGTGCTTTACCATCGCGAGGGGGGCGATGGAGAGCTGAGGGAGAGGGAGGAGGATACCGAGTCCACGGGCAGCGTGGGCTCGGAGGTTCCGTCCGTCTCTCTCCCTGACATCCCTGCGGCGGATCTCCTGGAGTTCTTGGAGGCCACCATCCACCGCAGGGACAAGGTACAGCTGGCCCTGGACAAATGGGGGGACTTCCAGAGGGTCCTAACCTCTGTGAGGTCCTTCCTCAGGGCCAGCCACGCCAACAAAACTTCGGGCTCGAACGTGCACATTCGGGCCCGAAAGTTACACGACCAGTTGGTGAGCTTCGGGAGAACTCAGGATCTCCCGTGAGCGTCACCGACAACTCCTGACAGAAGATCATGTATCACATCGGTACCGTGAATGTCAACGGGTGTAGGGACCCTTTCCGCAAGGCCCAGGTAATCTCCTTCCTGAAAAAAGGGGGTTACTCTGTGTGCTTCCTGCAGGAAACCCACACGACTCCAGAGACGGAAGCCAACTGGCTTCTGGAGTGGGGGGGGAGAGTGTCGTTCAGCCATCTCACCGGCACCTCTTGTGGGGTGGCGACGCTCTTCTCCGGGTCCTTTCTTCCCACGGTGCTCGATGTGGTAGACGTCGAGCCGGGCCGTCTGTTACACCACCGGATCCGGGACGGCGACAGTATCGTTCACCTGGTGAACGTGTACGCGCCGTCCACGGGTCCGGCGAGGGTCCAGTTCTTTCGCCGGATGTCGACCTACATGAGCAACATCAGCGCCGACGAGTGCGTGGTCCTCGGGGGTGATTTCAACTGCACCCTCGAGGCCGCGGACAGGGTGGGGGGTCAAGAACACTACCCTCTCTCGTCGGCAGCTCTGAGAGAGCTGACCGCTCAGCTCTCTCTGGTCGACATCTGGCGTTGGCATCACCCGGACGTCCCCGCCTTCACCTTCACCAGGGTGAGGGAGGGGCGGGTGTCTCAGTCCCGGATCGACAGGTTCTACGTCACCAGGAACCACGCTCACTGCATTCGCTCCTCCGACATCAGGCCGGCGCCGTTCACGGACCACAACCTGGTGGCCGTGGCGGTGGCCCTGGTGCCAGTCGGGCACGCCTCCGCCTACTGGCACTTCAACAACGCCTTGTTGGAGGACGAGCGCTTTGAGCGGTCTTTCCGGGACTTTTGGACGGTCTGGCACGGCAGACGATCTCGCTTCCCCACGTGGCGTCAGTGGTGGGACGTGGGGAAAGCGCAGATCAAGATCTTCTGTCAGGAGTACACGAGGGGCGCGAGCAGGCGGAGGGACTCACGGATCGAGCGGCTGGAAAGGGAGCTGCTCGGTCTGGAGAGCCGCCTGGCTCGCGGGGACCCACTCGAGCAGAGCGCGTACGTAGAGAAGAAGAGCACCCTGCGGGACCTGCAGCTCCAGCGGTCCCGGGGGGCGTTTGTGCGCTCGCGGATCCAGTTCCTCCGGGAGATGGACCGCGGCTCACACTTCTTCTACGCGTTGGAGAAAAAGAAGGGAGACCGCAGGAACATCACCTGCCTTCTGGCAGACGACGGCTCCCTTCTGACGGATCCGGAGAGCGTGAACGAGAGGGCCAGAGCCTTTTACTCTGACCTCTTCTCTCCGGATCCCGTCGACTCCGACGCGTGCAGGGTTCTGTGGGATGGGCTTCCCACGGTCGGCCAGGGCGTGCGGGACGAGTTCGAGGGCCAGCTGACCCTGGCCGAGCTCTCCGACGCCCTCAGTCGGATGCCCTATAACAAATCGCCGGGCATCGACGGGCTGACCGTGGAGTTCTTCAAAAAGTTTTGGGACTTGCTGGGGCCCGCCTTTGCGCGGGTCCTGGCGGAAGCCTACGAGACCGGGGAGATGCCCCTTTCGATGAGGCGGGCGGTGATCACGCTCCTGCCCAAGAAAGGGGATCTCCGCTGCCTGAAGAACTGGCGCCCGGTCTCGCTGCTATGCACGGACTATAAAATCGTGGCCAAGGCCGCCTCCTTGAGGCTCAAGTCCGTGCTGGCAGACGTGATCCACCCCGACCAGTCCTACACGGTCCCGAACCGGACGATTTTCGACAACATCTTCCTGGTTCGGGACCTCCTGCACTACTGCAGGGGGACCGGTCGGTCGGTCGCCTTCCTGTCTCTCGACCAGGAGAAGGCGTTCGACCGGGTGGATCACGAGTATCTCTTCGGAACCCTGCGGGCATTCGGATTCGGGCCGAGGTTCGTCGGCCTCTTCCGAATGCTGTACGCCTCTGCCGAGTGCCTCTTGAAGGTGAACTGGTCCCTGACCGCGCCCCTCGCCTTCGGGAGAGGAGTACGTCAAGGCTGCCCTCTGTCCGGACAACTGTACGCGCTGTGCATCGAGCCCATCCTCTGCCTCCTTCGCAGGAGGCTCACGGGGATGGCGCTCGGCGCGCCGGACACGAGGGTGGTCCTGTCGGCTTACGCCGACGACGTGCTCCTGGTGGCCTCCGATCCGGTCGACCTGGAGAGGATGCGGAGCTGCCAGAGCGTTTACTCTGCCGCGTCCTCTGCCAGGATCAACTGGACCAAATGCTCCGGGTTGTTGGTAGGCCCCTGGCGGGTGGACTCCCTCCCTGCCGCGCTCCAGCAGTTCCAGTGGAGCGCGGACAGCTTCAAATACCTGGGAGTCCACCTGAGCCCCGCGGAGACCTCGGTCGCAGCCAACTGGGTGGAGTTGGAGGACAAGGTGGCTGCGAGACTGAGGTCGTGGTCGGGTCTGCTGAAAGTGCTTTCCTTCAGGGGACGGGCTTTAGTGATTAACCAACTGGTGGCGTCGATGCTCTGGCATCGACTCACCGTCCTGAGCCCGCCCCCCGAGTTTGTGGCCAGGGTCCAGAGGAAGCTGACGGACTTCTTCTGGGCCGGAAAGCATTGGGTCTCTGCGGGGGTGCTGAGCCTCCCTCTGGCTGAGGGAGGACAGGGGTTGGTGTGCATCAGGACTCAGGTGCACACCTTCCGCCTCCAGACCCTGCAGAGATTCCTGTACGCGGACCCGGCCCCGCAGTGGTGCGCGCTGGCCTCCCTCTTCCTGCGCCAGCTGCACCGCTTGGGCTACGACCGGCAGCTGTTCTGGCTCGACCTCCCGGGGATCCGTCTCCCCGAGCTGCCGGTCTTTTACAGGGACCTGCTCAAGACCCGGAGCATGTTCGACATCGGCCGAGACGCGGTTCCGACCGAGGGGGAGGAATTCCTTCTGGAGCCCCTGCTGCACAACCCCCATCTAGGTGCGCAGGCGTTGGAATCCCCCGCGGTGCGGAGCCTGTTGATCTCGGCCAAGGTGACCAGAGTCTGGGATCTCCTGGACCACCAACGCTCGGCGTGGCTGACTCCCGAGTCGCTGGTCGCCAGGGCGACTCGGGGGACCCTCAGAACGGCCCGCCGGGCGATCCGGGAGTGCAAAGCAGCTTTGCACCCAGACTCTGTCAGGTATCTCGAGGGGGTCCTCAGGACCGGGGAGCCATCGTCCCTCCCTACCCCCGGCTCTCCGGTCCTGCTGATCAAACCAAAGGATCGGGCTCCCCCTCAGCCTCCCCTCGAGAATCACCTGAGCAGGATCTCGCAGTTCTCCTCGACCCCCCTTCGTTCCGTGTCGAGGAGGACCCTGTACGCGATGGCGCTCCACACCCTCCACTTCCTCGCCCTCGTCTCCCGCCGAGACACCGCTTGGCGGGAGCCCCTCCAACCCCCGGAGGGCGAGAGGCCCCAGTGGGAGGCTTTGTACTCCCCGCTGGTCCCCAGAGGCGCTGGGGACCTGGGCTGGAGGGTGCTACACGGAGCGCTCGCGTCAGGAGAGGTCCTGCGTCACTTCACCGACTCGGACCCCGCATGCCCTTTCTGCGGCGAGTCCGAGTCGGTGTTTCACATTTATTTACTTTGCGCCAGGCTGCAGCCTTTCTTTTTGTTTTTGAAAAACCTCCTGCTGCAGTTCTGGCTGCATTTTTCCCCCACCCTTTTTATTTTCGGGCACCCTGTTCGTGGCTCCACCAGGAAGAGGGACCTCCTGGTGAATCTGCTCCTGGCTCTTGGAAAACTTACCATCTACAAGACCAGGAAGCGTAAGATCACCGGGGAGGGTCTCTTTGACTGTGGGGCCATGTTCAGGGCCCTCCTTCGTTCCCGGGTGGCGTTGGAGCACGCCGACGCGGAGTCCACTGGCGACATGACGGCTTTTGTCGACCAGTGGGCTCTGGGTGGCGTGCTCTGCGCCACCACCCCCTTTGTTTTGAACATTTAATTTAGGAAAAAAACAACTGGCTTAGTTAATGTCCGTTTTTGTTGGCCCCCCTTTTGATTAGGGGGTGCCAAACTTAAACTTTTCACCGGCTGCCTTCGGGCAGCTGGTGCGACGGCTGCCAATAGGCAGCCGGCGCAGTTTTTTATCGGCCCTTAAATAGGCTGTACCCTTGAGCGAGAGCAGACGCATGTGAGGTGAGCTCCTGCTAAAAATAAAAAAAACAGTGCTTTAAACTTTTTATTTTCAAAATCTTTTTATTTTATATTATTTCTTAAGCAGCAGGGCACCTTTTTTGTTAATTAAAACTTTTATTTAGTGTTTTAAAAACACATTTTATTTATTTTTTCTTTTGTTCTCCTACACTTGCTTGTTTGCAAGTGTAGGAGGGCGGCCATTTTGGCTTGATTTTCTTTTGTTTGGTTTGTTCTTGTAATTTTTATTTCATTTAAACTAATTTCTTTTCTTTGCTTTTTAATTTTTTATTAAAGAGCACTTTCTTTAGTTTGTTTTAAAATCATTTTTATTAATTACACTGTTTTAGTTTTTGTTTTAAAAATCCTTTTGTTTTAATCCCCTGCTCCTGCCTTGTGCAGAGTGGGGGAAGGGCAGGCAGGGAGCACAGGCCATGTGCTCCTTTGTTTGCCCTTAGTTTAGTTTTTGATTTTCTTTTAAGTTTAAAGCTATTTTTTAGTTTTAAACTTGATTTATTTTTTAATTTTCTTTTTACCCCTGCACTATTGTAGTGCAGGGGTGTGTGATTTGTATTTGTTTATTTATTTAAAAAATAAACAAATACGTTTGTTTGTATTAAAAAAAAAAAAAAAAAAAAAAAAAAAAACTTTGTGCTTTTTGTTTTATTTTTATTTTTGTGTGTGTGTGTGTGAAATAAATAAATAATTTTTGTTTGTTTTATTTTTTGTTTATTTAATTATTAAAAAAAAAAAAAAAAAACCTTTGTGTTCTGTGTGCCCCTGCACTATTGGAGTGCAGGGGTGTGCAATTGTGTTTGTTTTATTTTGATTTATTGTTTGTTTGTCTGTTTTTATAAACAAATAAAAATTGAAATAATGAGTGGGCAAGCTCCACAGGCCCCAAAAAAGTGGGCACAGGTGGCTGCAGGGGAGGCTGCAGCCCCCTTTAAAAATATGACGAGGAGGCACGGGGTCAGGTGCCTCCTCCGAGATACCCTCTCGATAGAGGCCATGGTGAAAGCCATGGCCAAGGTGGTCGGGCCATCGACCATCGTGGCGGCCTCAAAGATGTACGGCAAGGCCGTCTTCTTTTTAAAATCTGAGGCCGCCA
This sequence comes from Acipenser ruthenus, assembly GCF_902713425.1. NCBI lineage: Eukaryota > Metazoa > Chordata > Actinopteri > Acipenseriformes > Acipenseridae > Acipenser > Acipenser ruthenus. Next base: position 19,240,223 of record NC_081198.1, on the reverse strand, counting down.
CGCACACCGCTATCGAGAGGGGTCTCGCGGTTGGGGGGATATACATCCCCATTGAACCCTTGGAGGGGTTGGGCAGCAGGGTCGTCCTCTCGAACGTCCCGCCATTCTTGAAGGACGACCTCCTGAAGCCCCATCTTCAGGCCCTAGGGGAGATAAAAACGGGCATCCACCCCATCCCCCTAGGGTGCAAGGACCAACCCCTCCGCCACGTGCTGTCCTTCCGACGCCAGGTGACCATCCACCTGGCGGGGAGGGACGCCGTGGAGGGCAGTTTTGTGGTCCCCTTTCAGGGGACCAACTATGTAATCTTTTATTCCTCGGAGGAGGTGCGGTGTTATCACTGCAAGGAGCTGGGGCACCAGAAAAAGAGGTGCCCCAAGCTCAGCAGGGCGCAAAACCACCTGCGCCCGCACCGCGCCCCTCCGAGTCCACCTCGCCCCCGGGGCCCTCAAAAAGGCCCACAGAGGGGGGCAAAAAGGCACCCGCCCCCCTCCCAGGAACATCTGAGGGGGGAAAGGGAGAGAAAGCCCCCGAGGTGGCCGGACCCTCCGCGCCTCTTGAAAGCGCGCGGGGGGAGAAGGCCGCCGAGTGGACCTTGGTCGCCCGCCGCAAAAAGAAGGTGGCGGCCAGGTCCACGGGGGAGGCCAAGCGGGGGGAGACGAAGCCCGCCGCCGCACCATCTGGCGGTGGGTCAGGGGGAGTCTCAGAGAAAGGGACTCCCTCGACGGCACCCCCCGCGAGGCAGGGCGGCAAAGCCGCCCGAAAAAACAAAACACCTCACCCCCGGGAGTGAGGAGAGAGACGCTGCCGGAGGTGAACTCCCCGTCGCCGTGGCAGGGCAGGGGACAGCCTCCGGCAGCCTCAGGGGAAGAGGAAGGCGCAGGCGCGCCTTCCCACGTGTGCACTTAAATGCACACGTCTAGGCCTCCTGGTGAGGGTCCCTGGGGGGGCGATAGAGGGCCCCCAGAAACGAAAGCGACCGCCTCGGCATCCCCCCTCTACCGGCAATGAGGGCCCCGGCCCTCGTAATGCCACAGTGGGGGAAAAGGATCCATCCTCCGGGGCGGTCCAGGGCTCCGCGGAATCTGCGGAGCCCATGGAAGAGGCCCCCGCCGAGAGGCCAAAGGGGAGGGAGGAACCCGTGAGGGCAGATGGAGCCCTTCGGGTAGATCCCCTCCCCGTCACTAAAGAGACCCCAGAAACCGGCCCCGACTCTACCATCAAGGGGCCGGCCGCAGCGGAGGTCGCCGAGGGGGCGCAGGAGGGGCCCCCGACACAACACCTGCCTCGGGCACCGCCTTCCTCCGACGGCGACACGGGTCCTGAAACCTGTGTTGCCGAGGAGGGGGCGGCGGAACCAGCTCCCGAGGCAGGCGTGGGCTCCGCAGACAATGCGGGGCCCATGCAGATGGCCCCGGCTGAGGGGTCAGAGGGGGGAGCTGAGCCCCCCCAGTCAGAACAAGAGCTGCCTCAGGTTTCCCTCTCTTGTGGCGACGGGGGTTTCGGCCCTCGTGCTGCCGCGGAGGGGGAGAAGGA